>NC_079401.1:0-75000 GCF_029220125.1 Pseudoliparis swirei
GGTGTGAGTGAGTGTGTGTGTGTGTGTGTGTGAGTGTGTGGTGTGTGGTGTGTGAGTTGTGTGTGTGAGTTTGTGTGGGGTGAGTGTGTGTGTGTGGGGTGTGTGTGTGTGTGTGTGTGTGTGTGTGGATGTGTGTGGGGTGTGTGAGTGTGTTGGGGGTGTTGTGTGTGAGTGGTGTGTGTGTGTGTGAGTGTGTGTGTGAGTGTGTGTGTGTGGGTGAGTTTGTTTGTGTGTGTGTGTGAGTGTGAGTGAGTTTGTTTGTGTGTGTGTGTGTGTGTGATTTTTTGTGTGTGTGGTGTGAGTTGTGTGTGTAGTTTTTTGTGGGGAGTGTGTGTGTGTGTGTGTGTGTGTGTGTGACTGAGTTTGTTTGTGTGTGAGCATGTGTGTGAGTGCGTGTGTGTGTGAGTGTGAGTGTGTGTGTGTGACTGAGTTTGTTTGTGTGTGTGTGAGCATGTGTGTGAGTGCGTGTGTGTGTGTGCGTGTGTGTGTGAGTGTGTGTGTGTGAGTGTGTGTGTGTGTGAGTGCGTGTGTGTGTGTCTGTACTCACTGTGTACTCTGGCCAGCGTGGCAGCTGGTTGGCTGATGGGCGCTGGCGGTCTGTTCCTGGTGAGGTCCGCCCCCTGGGATGGTACGCCGTCTCTGATTGGCTGCTGAAACGCACAGGAGCCGCCGGGCCCCTCAGACACTCTGCTCTCCACCTGCAGGACGGACAGGTGACTGCAGAGCGAGGACCAATGACAGCGTGAGTACGACAGTGTGGCCGAGTCTTCACCTTTGGCCCCTCTCAGTCCCTCCTGCAATGCATCTGACTAGCTGGTCCAATGCAAACTGCTCCGACTCCACCTGCAGCCGCTGCAGGGCGGCGACGCGCTGACGCTCCTCCTCCAGCAGGGGGCTCCTGTCCGGTAGGGGAGGGGCAGATGCGCTGACTCTCCCCCGGGGCGGGCTCTAAGAGGGGGAAGTCACCTCTGCATGTCGTTGTCAGTGTCACTGTGTGAGTGTGTGTGGGGTGTGTGTGAGTGGGTGTGTGTGTTGGAATGTGTCTGGCTGGTGTGGTTGGCTGAGGTTGCGGTGTGTTGACTGTGTATTTGTGTGGAGTCGTTGTCTTGTGGTGTTGAGAGGAAGTGTGTTGGGCTAAAGTTTGCTTAGTGTAGAGACATGAACATGGTGGAGTCTATTGATGCTGCTGTAGGAGTGTGAGTGTGTGTGTGAGTGTGTGAGCTGGTACTCGGTGAGCTAGCGAGGAGTGGTTGGGCTAGTGTGAGGTGCTGGGCTGTGTGAGGTCTGGGTGATGTGGTGTCTGAAGACTATGATGTATGTCTGAGGACTAGGGATGTAGAGGTCTGAGGACTAGATGTGTAGTGTCTGAGGACTAGTGTAGTATGTGTCTTTGAGGACTGTGTAGAGGTCTGAGCACTTCAGGTGTATAGGGCTGATGGACTAAAGGGCGGGTCTGAGGCTAGTATCTGATGTGTCTGCAGGTACAATGAGAGCGTCTGAGAGACTAGATGACTAGGTCTGAGGACTGAGTGGTCTGGTACTGTGTAGAGGTCTGAGCTGTGTAGAGGTTCTGAGGCTAGTGTAGAGGCTGAGGACTGATGAGAGGTCTGAGGCTAGATGTAGAGGTCTGAGACTAGATGAAGGCTGAAGACTAGATGTAGAGGTCTGAGGACTAGATGTAGAGGTCTGAGGACTAGATGTGAGGTCTGAGGACTAGATGTAGAGGTCTGAGGACTAGATGTAGAGGTCTGAAGACTAGATGTAGAGGTCTGAAGACTAGATGTAGAGGTCTGAGGACTAGATGTAGAGGTCTGAGGACTAGATGTAGAGGTCTGAGGACTAGATGTAGAGGTCTGTAGACTAGATGTAGGCAGGACTACTGAGGACTAGATGTAGAGGTCTGAGGACTAGATGTAGAGGTCTGGGACTAGAGGTCTGAGGACTAGATGTAGAGGTCTGAGGACTAGATGTAGAGGTCTGAGGACTAGATGTAGAGGTCTGAGGACTAGATGTAGAGGTCCAGGACTAGATGTAGAGGTCTGAAGACTAGATGTAGAGGTCTGAGGACTAGATGTAGAGGTCTGAGGACTAGATGTAGAGGTCTGAGGACTAGATGTAGAGGTCTGAGGACTAGATGTAGAGGTCTGAGGACTAGATGTAGAGGTCTGAGGACTAGATGTAGAGGTCTGAGGACTAGATGTAGAGGTCTGAGGACTAGATGTAGAGGTCTGAGGACTAGATGTAGAGGTCTGAGGACTAGATGTAGAGGTCTGAGGACTAGATGTAGAGGTCTGAGGACTAGATGTAGAGGTCTGAGGACTAGATGTAGAGGTCTGAGGACTAGATGTAGAGGTCTGAGGACTAGATGTAGAGGTCTGAGGACTAGATGTAGAGGTCTGAGGACTAGATGTAGAGGTCTGAGGACTAGATGTAGAGGTCTGAGGACTAGATGTAGAGGTCTGAGGACTAGATGGGTCAGCAGGTCTGAGGACTAGATGTAGAGGTCTGAGGACTAGATGTAGAGGTCTGAGGACTAGATGTAGAGGTCTGAGGACTAGATGTAGAGGTCCAGGACTAGATGTAGAGGTCTGAGGACTAGATGTAGAGGTCTGAGGACTAGATGTAGAGGTCCAGGACTAGATGTAGAGGTCTGAGGACTAGATGTAGAGGTCTGAGGACTAGATGTAGAGGTCTGAGGACTAGATGTAGAGGTCTGAGGACTAGATGTAGAGGTCTGCAGGACTAGATGTAGAGGTCTAGAGGACTAGATGTAGAGGTCTGAGGACTAGATGTAGAGGTCTGAGGACTAGATGTAGAGGTCCAGGACTAGATGTAGAGGTCTGAGGACTAGATGTAGAGGTCTGAGGACTAGATGTAGGGGTCCAGGTCTAGGGGTCCAGGTCTAGGGGTCCAGGTCTAGAGGTCTAGAGGTCCAGGTCTAGATGTAGGGGTCTGAGGTCTAGGTAGAGGTCCAGGTCTAGAGGTCAGGGTCTGAGGTCTAGGGGTCCAGGTCTAGAGGTCTAGAGGTCCAGGTCTAGGGGTCCAGGTCTAGAGGTCCAGGTCTAGGGGTCTAGAGGTCCAGGTCTAGAGGTCCAGGTCTAGGGGTCCAGGTCTAGGGGTCCAGGTCTAGGGGCCTAGGGGTCCAGGTCTAGAGGTCTAGGGGTCTAGGGGTCCAGGTCTAGAGGTCTAGGTCTAGAGGTCTAGGGGTCCAGGTCTAGAGGTCAGGGTCTAGGCAGGTCAGGGTCTAGAGGTCTAGGTTAGGGTCCAGGTCTAGGGAGGTCTAGGCTAGGGGTCCAGGCTAGGTCTAGGTCTAGGGGTCTATGGGTCCAGGTCTAGAGGTCTAGGGGTCTAGAGGTCTAGGGGTCCAGGTCTAGAGGTCTAGGGGTCTAGGGGTCCAGGTCTAGAGGTCTAGGGGTCTAGAGGTCTAGGGGTCCAGGTCTAGGGGTCCAGGTCTAGAGGTCTAGGGGTCCAGGTCTAGGGGTCCAGGTCTAGAGGGTCTAGGGTCTAGGGGTCCAGGTCTAGGTCTAGGGTCCAGGTCTAGAGGTCTAGGGTCTAGGGGTCTAGGGGTCCAGGTCTGTCCAGGTCTAGGGGTCCAGGTCTAGAGGTCTAGGGGTCCAGGTCTAGAGGTCTAGGGGTCTAGAGGTCTAGGGGTCCAGGTCTAGGGGTCCAGGTGTCTAGGGGTCCAGGTCTAGGGGTCCAGGTCTAGGGGCCTAGGGGTCCAGGTCTAGAGGTCTAGGAGGTCTAGGGTCTAGAGGTCTAGGGGCCTAGGGGTCCAGGTCTAGGGGTCCAGGTCTAGAGGTCTAGGGTCTAGAGGTCTAGGGATCTAGGGATCCAGGTCTAGGGGTCCAGGTCTAGAGGTCTAGGGGTCTAGGGGTCCAGGTCTAGAGGTCTAGAGGTCTAGGGGTCCAGGTCTAGAGGTCTAGGGGTCCAGGTCTAGGGGTCCAGGTCTAGGGGCCTAGGGGTCTAGGGGTCCAGGTCTAGAGGTCTAGGGTCTAGGGGTCCAGGTCTAGGGGTCTAGGGGTCCAGAGGTCTAGAGGTCTAGGGGTCCAGGTCTAGGGGTCCAGGTCTAGAGGTCTAGGGGTCTAGGGGTCCAGGTCTAGAGGTCTAGGGATCTAGGGATCCAGGTCTAGGGGTCTAGGGGTCCAGGTCTAGAGGTCTAGGGGTCCAGGTCTAGGGGTCCAGGTCTAGAGGTCTAGGGGTCCAGGTCTAGGGGTCCAGGTCTAGGGGTCTAGGGGTCCAGGTCTAGGGGTCTAGGGTCTAGGGTCTAGGGGTCCAGGTCTAGGGTCTAGGTCCAGGTCTAGGGTCCAGGTCTAGAGGTCTAGGGTCTAGGGTCTAGGGGTCCAGGTCTAGGGGTCCAGGTCTAGGTCTAGGGGTCCAGGTCTAGGGGTCCAGGTCTAGGGGTCCAGGTCTAGGGGTCCAGGTCTAGAGGTCTAGAGGTCTAGGGGTCCAGGTCTAGAGGTCTAGGGGTCTAGGGGTCCAGGTCTAGAGGTCTAGAGGTCTAGGGGTCCAGGTCTAGGGGTCCAGGTCTAGGGGTCCAGGTCTAGGGGTCCAGGTCTAGAGGTCCAGGTCTAGGGTCCAGGTCTAGGGGTCCAGGTCTAGGGGTCTAGGGGTCCAGGTCTAGGGGTCCAGGTCTAGGGGTCTAGGGGTCCAGGTCTAGAGGTCTAGGGGTCTAGGGGTCCAGGTCTAGAGGTCTAGGGTCTAGGGTCCAGGTCTAGAGGTCTAGGGTCTAGGAGGTCTAGGGTCCAGGGTCTAGGGGTCCAGGGGTCCAGGTCTAGGGGTCCAGGTCTAGCTAGGGGTCCAGGTCTAGAGGTCTAGGGGTCTAGGGGTCCAGGTCTAGGGGTCTAGGGGTCCAGGTCTAGGGGTCTAGGGGTCCAGGTCTAGAGGTCTAGGGGTCTAGGGGTCCAGGTCTAGAGGTCTAGGGGTCTAGGGGTCCAGGTCTAGGGTCCAGGTCTAGGGGTCTAGGGGTCCAGGTCTAGGGGGTCTAGGGGTCTAGGGGTCCAGGTCAGGGTCTAGGGGTCCAGGTCTAGGGATCCAGGTCTAGGGGTCTAGGGGTCCAGGTCTAGAGGTCTAGGGGTCTATGGGTCCAGGTCTAGAGGTCTAGGGGTCTAGAGGTCTAGGGGTCCAGGTCTAGGGGTCCAGGTCTAGGGGTCTAGGGGTCCAGGTCTAGAGGTCTAGGGGTCCAGGTCTAGAGGTCTAGGGGTCTAGGGGTCCAGGTCTAGGGGTCCAGGTCTAGGGGTCCAGGTCTAGGGGTCCAGGTCTAGGGGTCTAGGGGTCCAGGTCTAGAGGTCTAGGGGTCTAGGGGCCAAGGTCTAGGGTCCAGGTCTATCCGTAGAGGTCTAGGGGTCCAGGTCTAGAGGTCTAGAGGTCTAGGGGTCTAGGGGTCCAGGTCTAGGGGTCCAGGTCTAGGGGTCCAGGTCTAGAGGTCTAGGGGTCTAGAGGTCTAGGGGTCCAGGTCTAGGGGTCTAGGGGTCCAGGTCTAGGGGTCTAGGGGTCCAGGTCTAGGGGTCCAGGTCTAGAGGTCTAGGGGTCCAGGTCTAGGGGTCCAGGTCTAGAGGTCTAGGGGTCCAGGTCTAGGGGTCTAGGGGTCCAGGTCTAGAGGTCTAGGGGTCTAGGGGTCTAGGGGTCCAGGTCTAGGGGTCCAGGTCTAGGGGTCCAGGTCTAGGGGTCTAGGGGTCCAGACCTGCATGATGGTCCTCTTCTCCTGGAGGCTGCAGAGCCGGTAGTCCTTGTGGGCCGGCAGCTTCTCTACGAACAGACTGACACACGTCTTCAGTCAGACCGCCACCACAACAACAACAACAACAACAACAGCAACAGCAACAGCAACAGCAACAACACAACAACAGCACCCCCTCACGTGATGAACTTGGTGTAGAGCACGTAGGCGTTCTCCAGCCGGCCCTCCTCCAGGTACGCCTCCGCCCGGCGCTCCATCTCCACGCCGCAGCGCAGGTAGCGGCGCGGCGCCACCTCCTGGCTGACCTCCACGCCGCGGCCCATCTTAGCTAACGCACGCACGCGCTGCGCCGCCGGCAGGGACACGTCGGTGTAGGCCGGCTCCGCCGCCAGCGCCCTCTGGACCACAACAACAACAACAACAAGGACACGTTACACACACGGCCGAGAGTTACGCTGGAGCCTGAAGGCACCGCCGGTACACAGAGCACGAGGACACACACTCACCCACGTATGGAAGCTGAAGCCTTGCTCCATGGTGTGTGTGTGTGTGTGTGTGTGTGCGTGTGTGTGTGTGTGTGTGTGTGTGTCAGCCTCTGATTGGCCCTCAGCTGGCTCGTCCATCTCCCATGATGCTTCACTGCAGAGGGAGACACACATGAAGCAGTTTGAGTGAACTGGTCGTTTAGAGCTGTTAGCATGGTGGCTAACGCTAATGTCCAGGTGTGTGTGTGTGTGAGGCCCAGGTGTGTGTGTGTGTGAGGCTCAGGTGTGTGTGAGGCTCAGGTGTGTGTGAGGCTCAGGTGTGTGTGTGAGGCTCAGGTGTGTGTGTGTGAGGCTCAGGTGTGTGTGAGGCTCAGGTGTGTGTGTGAGGCTCAGGTGTGTGTGTGAGGCTCAGGTGTTTGAGGCTCAGGTGTGTGTGAGGCCCAGGTGTTTCTGAGGCTCAGTGTGTGTGTGAGGCTCAGGTGTGTGTGAGGCTCAGGTGTGTGTGAGGCTCGTGTGTGTGTGAGGCCCAGGTGTGTGTGGCTCAGGTGTGTGTGAGGCTCAGTGTGTGTGTGAGGCTCAGGTGTGTGAGGCTCAGGTGTGTGTGAGGCTCAGGTGTTTGTGTGAGGCTCAGGTGTGTGTGAGGCTCAGGTGTGTGTGTGAGGCTCAGGTGTTTTGTGAGGCTCAGGTGTGTGTGTGTGAGGCCCAGGTGTGTGTGTGAGGGCTCAGGTGTTTGTGAGGCTCAGGTGTGTGAGGCTCAGGTGTGTGTGTGAGGCTCAGGTGTGTGTGTGAGGCTCAGGTGTGTGAGGCTCAGGTGTGTGTGAGGCTCAGGTGTGTGTGTGTGAGGCTCAGGTGTGTGTGAGGCTCAGGTGTGTGAGACTCAGGTGTGTGTGAGGCTCAGGTGTTTGTGAGGCTCAGGTGTGTGTGAGGGCTCAGGTGTGTGTGTGTGAGGCTGGTGTGTGTGAGGCTCAGGTGTGTGTGTGAGGCTCAGGTGTGTGTGTGAGGCTCAGGTGTGTGTGAGGCTCAGGTGTGTGTGTGAGGCTCAGGTGTGTGTGAGGCTCAGGTGTTTGTGAGGCTCAGGTGTTTGTGAGGCTCAGGTGTTTGTGAGGCTCAGGTGTGTGTGTGAGGCTCAGGTGTGTGTGAGGCTCAGGTGTGTGAGGCTCAGGTGTGTGTGAGGCTCAGGTGTGTGTGTGTGAGGCTCAGGTGTGTGTGAGACTCAGGTGTGTGTGAGACTCAGGTGTGTGTGAGACTCAGGTGTGTGTGAGACTCAGGTGTGTGTGAGGCTCAGGTGTGTGTGAGGCTCAGGTGTGTGTGAGGCTCAGGTGTGTGAGGCTCAGGTGTTTGTGAGGCTCAGGTGTTTGTGAGGCTCAGGTGTGTGAGACTCAGGTGTGTGTGAGACTCAGGTGTTTGTGAGGCTCAGGTGTTTGTGAGGCTCAGGTGTGTGAGGCTCAGGTGTGTGTGAGGCTCAGGTGTGTGTGAGGCTCAGGTGTGTGTGAGGCTCAGGTGTTCAGAGGCTCAGGTGTGTGTGAGGCTCAGGTGTGTGAGGCTCAGGTGTGTGTGAGGCTCAGGTGTGTGTGAGGCTCAGGTGTGTGTGAGGCTCAGGTGTGTGTGTGAGGCTCAGGTGTGTGTGTGAGGCTCAGGTGTTTGTGAGGCTCAGGTGTTTGTGAGGCTCAGGTGTGTGAGGCTCAGGTGTGTGAGGCTCAGGTGTGTGAGGCTCAGGTGTTTGTGAGGCTCAGGTGTGTGAGGCTCAGGTGTTTGTGAGGCTCAGGTGTGTGTGTGAGGCTCAGGTGTGTGTGTGAGGCTCAGGTGTGTGTGTGTGAGGCTCAGGTGTGTGTGAGGCTCAGGTGTGTGTGAGGCTCAGGTGTTTGTGAGGCTCAGGTGTTTGTGAGGCTCAGGTGTTTGTGAGGCTCAGGTGTGTGTGAGGCTCAGGTGTGTGTGTGAGGCTCAGGTGTGTGTGTGTGAGGCTCAGGTGTTTGTGAGGCTCAGGTGTGTGTGAGGCTCAGGTGTGTGTGAGACTCACGTGTTTGTGAGGCTCAGGTGTGTGTGAGGCTCAGGTGTGTGTGTGAGACTCAGGTGTGTGTGAGACTCAGGTGTGTGTGAGGCTCAGGTGTGTGTGAGGCTCAGGTGTGTGTGAGACTCAGGTGTGTGTGAGGCTCAGGTGTGTGTGAGGCTCAGTGTGTGTGAGGCTCAGGTGTTTGTGAGGCTCAGGTGTGTGAGGCTCAGGTGTGTGTGAGGCTCAGGTGTTTGTGAGGCTCCAGGTGTGTGAGGCTCAGGTGTGTGAGGCTCAGGTGTGAGGCCTCAGGTGTGTGTGAGGCCCAGGTGTGTGAGGCTCAAGATTCAAAAGATTCAAGATTCAAGATGTTTTATTTGTCACATACACACACAGGTGTGCAGTGAAATAAGTGGCAATGCTCAGCAGGAATGTGCAAAGGCAACAAGTACACTATTTACAAATAAAAACAACACAATATTTACAGGTGTGTGTGTGTGTGTGTGTGTGTGTGTGTGTGTGTGTGTGCCTAAGAGGGCAGTTAATTGTGGGTCTATGTGGGGGTCCTGGTGAGGTCAGGTTCACAATCCTGATGGCCTGAGGAAGAAACTCCGTCTCAGTCTCTCTGTTCTTGCAAGCGTGACTACGGGCGCCTGCCTGACCATAACAGCTGAAACAGTCTGTTGTTGGGGTGGTGAGGATCCTTCATGATCCTGCCGGCTCTGGTTCTGCACCTCCTGGTGTACAAGTCCTGCAGGGTGGGGAGTGTAGTTCAATGAGTGCGCTCAGCCGGGGCCTTTTCTCTCTCTGAAACCTTCCTGTCCTGAGCGGGCAGTTGCCAAACCAGGCTGTGATGCTTCCTGTCAGGGCGCTCTCTACAGCTCAGAGTAGAAGGTCTGAAAGATCCTCTGGGAAGCTTTAAATTTCCCCAGCTGCCTGAGGTGGTGCGGCTGCCTTGCCTTTCTCACCAGAGTGTCTGTGTTTGTTGACCATGTCAGATCCTCGGTGATGTGTACTCAGGTATTTATACCGCTCACCCTCTCACAGTAGTCCGTTAATCCCCAGTGGTGAGTCGTCCTCTGTTGTTGTACCCTCCTAAAGTCCCACAATCAGCTCCTTAGTTTGGTGACATTCTTGATGAAGGGCTGTTGTCCTGGCACCAGGTGACAGATCAACAGCTTCCTCCCAGGTGAGCCTTCTCGTGGTTGTCGGAGATCAGGCCCACCACCACTGTCATCCGCAAACTTGATGATGGTGTTGGAGCTGAACCTGTACACAGTCATGTGTGTACAGGGAGTACAGTGGGGGCTGAGGACGCAAGCCTGGGGATCCTGTGTTCAGGGTGAGGGATTTGGAGGGAGTGTGTCTGCCACACCTGACCACCTGTGGCCTGGCGGTCAGGAAGTCAGGATCCAAGCACACAGGGGTGTTCAGTCCCAGCTCAATCAACTTGCGGCCAGTCTGGGAGGACTATGGTGTTGAAGCCGAACTATAATCAATGAACAGCAGTCTCACATAGCCCCCCACCTGGCTGTCCAGATGAGGAGAGGTGTGAGTGTGCAGTATTACCTGGGAGACAGCATCATCCGTGGATCTGTTTGGGAAATAAGCAAACTACAGCGGGTCCATGGAGGAAGGAGAAGGCGCAGATGTAGTCCTTTATCAGCCTCTCAAAGCATTTCATGACCACGGTGGGGCCACCCGGTGATGAAATCGTTCCTTACAGCACTGGAGAAGCATTCTTGGGCACAGGGACAATAGTGGATCTCTTGAAGCAGGCGGGGACCACGGACTCAGCCAGGGAGAGGTGTGTGTGTGAGGCTCAGGTGTGTGTGAGGCTCAGGTGTGTGTGAGACTCACGTGTGTGTGAGGCTCAGGTGTGTGTGAGGCTCAGGTGTGTGTGAGGCTCAGGTGTGTGTGAGGCTCAGGTGTGTGTGAGGCTCAGGTGTTTGTGAGGCTCAGGTGTTTGTGAGGCTCAGGTGTGTGTGAGGCTCAGGTGTTTGAGGCTCAGGTGTTTGTGAGGCTCAGGTGTGTGTGTGTGAGGCTCAGGTGTGTGTGAGGCTCAGGTGTGTGTGTGAGGCTCAGGTGTGTGTGTGAGACTCAGGTGTGTGTGAGGCTCAGGTGTTTGTGAGGCTCAGGTGTTTGTGAGGCTCAGGTGTGTGAGAGGCTCAGGTGTGTGTGAGGCTCAGGTGTGTGTGTGAGGCTCAGGTGTGTGTGAGGCTCAGGTGTGTGTGAGGCTCAGGTGTGTGTGAGACTAACGTGTTTGTGAGGCTCAGGTGTGTGTGAGGCTCAGGTGTGTGTGAGGCTCAGGTGTGTGAGACTCAGGTGTGTGTGAGGCTCAGGTGTTTGTGAGGCTCAGGTGTGAGGCTCAGGTGTGTGAGGCTCAGGTGTTTGTGAGACTCAGGTGTGTGAGACTCAGGTGTGTGAGGCTCAGGTGTGTGTGTGAGGCTCAGGTGTGTGTGTGAGGCTCAGGTGTGTGTGAGGCTCAGGTGTGTGAGACTCAGGTGTGTGTGTGAGGCTCAGGTGTGTGTGTGAGGCTCAGGTGTTTGTGAGGCTCAGGTGTGTGTGAGGCTCAGGTGTGTGTGAGGCTCAGGTGTGTGTGAGGCTCAGGTGTGTGAGGCTCAGGTGTTTGTGAGGCTCAGGTGTGTGTGAGGCTCAGGTGTGTGTGAGGCTCAGGTGTGTGAGGCTCAGGTGTGTGTGAGGCTCAGGTGTGTGTGTGAGGCTCAGGTGTGTGAGGCTCAGGTGTGTGAGGCTCAGGTGTTTGTGAGGCTCAGGTGTTTGAGGCTCAGGTGTGTGTGAGGCTCAGGTGTGTGAGGCTCAGGTGTTTGTGAGGCTCAGGTGTTTGTGAGGCTCAGGTGTGTGAGGCTCAGGTGTGTGTGAGGCTCAGGTGTTTGTGAGGCTCAGGTGTTTGTGAGGCTCAGGTGTGTGTGAGGCTCAGGTGTGTGTGAGGCTCAGGTGTGTGAAGGCTCAAGTATGTGAGGGGCTCAGATGTGTGTGAGGCTCAGGTGTGTGTGAGGCTCCGGGTGTGTGAGCTCAGGTGTGGGGCTCAGGTGTGTGAGGCTCAGGTGTTTGTGAGGCTCAGGTGTGTGTGAGGCTCAGGTGTGTGTGAGGCTCAGATTGTGAGGCTCAGGTGTGTGTGAGGCTCAGGTGTGTGTCAATGTCGAGGCTCAGGTTTGTGAGGCTCAGGTGTGTGTGAGGCTCGCGGGTGCAGCCAGGTGTGTGAGCTCAGGTGTGTGAGGCTCAGGTGTTTGTGAGACTCAGGTGTGTGAGGGCTCAGGTGTTCTTGAGACTCAGGTGTGTGGGGGCTCAGGTGTATGAGGCTCAGGTGTGTGAGACTCAGGTGTTTTGTGGGGCTCAGGTGTGTGTGTGAGGGGCTCAGGTGTGTGTGTGTCGGGGGCTCAGGTGTGTGTGTGTGTGAGGCTCAGGTGTGTGTGTGTGTGAGGCTCAGGTGTGTGGGGCTCAGGTGTGTGTCTTGAGGAAACAGGTGTGTGTGGGGCTCAGGTGTTTGCTCAGTCAGGTGTGTGTGAGGCTCAGGTGTGTGAGGCTCAGGTGTGTGTGTGAGGCTCAGGTGTGTGTGAGGCTCAGGTGTGTGAGGCTCAGGTGTGAGGCTCAGGTGTTTGTGAGGCTCAGGTGTATCGAGGCTCAGGTGTTGTAGGCTCAGGTGTTGTGAGGCTCAGGTGTTTGTGAGGCTCAGGTGTGTGAGGCTCAGGTGTTGTGAGCTCAGGTGTGTATCGAGGCTCAGGTGTGTGAGGCTCAGGTGTGTGTGTGAGGCTCAGGTGTGTGTGAGGCTCAGGTGTTTGAGGCTCAGGTGTGTGTGAGGCTCAGGTGTGTGAGGCTCAGGTGTGTGTGAGGCTCAGGTGTGGGGCTCAGGTGTGTGAGGCTCAGGTGTGTGAGCTCAGCAGGTGTGAGGCTCAGGTGTGTGAGCTCAGGTGTGTGGGGCTCAGGTGTGTGAGCTCGGTGTTTGTGAGGCTCAGGTGTTTGTGAGGCTCAGGTGTGTGTGAGGCTCAGGTGTTCAATGAGGCTCAGGTGTGTGAGGCTCAGGTGTGTGTGAGGCTCAGGTGTGTGAGGGCTCAGGTGTCTGTGTGAGGCTCAGGTGTGTGTGTGAGGCTCAGGTGTGTGTGAGGCTCAGGTGTGTGAGGCTCAGGTGTTTGTGAGGCTCAGGTGTGTGTGAGGCTCAGGTGTGTGTGAGGCTCAGGTGTGTGTGTGAGACCCAGGTGTGTGAAACTCACGTGTGTGTGAGGCTCAGGTGTTTGTGAGGCTCAGGTGTGTGTGAGGCTCAGGTGTGTGTGAGGCTCAGGTGTTTGTGAGGCTCAGGTGTGTGAGGCTCAGGTGTTTCCTTCAAGGCTCAGGTGTGTGAGGCTCAGGTGTTCGAGAGCTCAGGTGTTTGAGGCTCAGGTGTGTGTGAGGCTCAGGTGTGTGAGGCTCAGGTGTGTGTGAGGCTCAGGTGTTTGTGAGGCTCAGGTGTGTGAGGCTCAGGTGTGTGTGAGGCTCAGGTGTTTGTGAGGCTCAGGTGTGTGAGGCTCAGTGTATCGAGGCTCAGGTGTGTGAGACTCACGTGTCTCGGGCTCGGGTGTGGGGCTCGGGTGTGTGTGTGAGGCTCAGGTGTGTGTGAGACTCACGTGTGTCGAGGCTCAGGTGTGTGAGCTCAGGTGTGTCAGACTCAGGTGTGTGTGTGAGGCTCGGGTGTGTGTGTGAGGCTCAGGTGTGTGTGAGGCTCAGGTGTGTGAGGCTCAGGTGTGTGTGGGGGCTCAGGTGTGTGTGTGAGCTCAGGTGTGTGAGGCTCCAGGTGTGAGCTCAGGTGTTTGTGAGGCTCAGGTGTTTCTCAAGCTCAGGTGTGTGGAGGCTCAGGTGTTTTAATAGAGGCTCAGGTGTGTGAGGCTCAGGTGTTTGTGAGGCTCAGGTGTTTGTGAGGCTCAGGTGTGTGTGAGGCTCAGGTGTGTGTGAGGCTCAGGTGTGTGTGTGAGGCTCAGGTGTGTGTGAAGCTCAGGTGAGTGTGAGGCTCAGGTGTGTGTGAGGCTCAGGTGTGTGAGGCTCAGGTGTGTGTGAAGCTCAGGTGTTTGTGAGGCTCAGGTGTTTGTGAGCTCAGGTGTGTCATGAAGCTCAGGTGTGTGGGCTCAGGTGTGTGTGAGGCTCAGGTGTTTTGTGAAACTCGGGTGTGTGAGGCTCAGGTGTGTGAGGGCTCAGGTGTGTGTGAGGCTCAGTGTTTGTGAGCTCAGGTGTGTGTGAGGCTCAGGTGTTTGTGAGCTCAGGTGAGTGTGAGGCTCAGGTGTGTGAGCTCAGGTGTGTGTGAGGCTCAGGTGTATCGAGCTCAGGTGTGAGGCTCAGGTGTGAGTGTGAGGCTCAGGTGTGTGTGAGGCTCAGGTGTGAGAGGCTCAGGTGTTTGTGAGGCTCAGGTGTGTGTGTGAGCTCAGGTGTGTGAGGCTCAGGTGTAATGTGAGGCTCAGGTGTTTGTGGGCTCAGGTGTGTGTGAGGCTCAGGTGTGTGAGGCTCAGGTGTGTGTGAGGAGCTCAGGTGTGTGTGAGGGCTCAGGTGTGTCGAGGAGCTCAGGTGTGTGAGGGGAGCGGCCCTGCTGCCAGGTGTTGCTCAACCAGCTCCTCTAGGTCCTAGTGCCGCCGGGTTCATGTTGTGTGTTCTTGTGTCATAACTTCTCCTCTGTTGTTTAGTCATATTTACACTTCATAAGAATGATATATATATATATAAATATAAATATATAAAACAATAAATCTTTCTCATATTATTAATTACCAACATTTAAAATGTCAATGAACAAGAAAATGCTTCTCAGACTCTGCTGGGCGACATTCTGCTGCTGAACGACCTTTGACCTCCTTCTCTTCTTCCTGACTGAACGCTAACGAAGCCTCACATGTATGATCTAACCCTCATGATCTCATGTGTCATGGAACATGAGATCATGTAACATGTGAACATATTACATGTGAACATGAGATCATGTAACATGTGAACATATTACATGTTACATGATCTCATATATTTAACAGACATGTTATGTATTATGTTACATGTTACGAGGGTTCTGTAGTCCGTTCTAAAGGATTTTATATTTTACAAATAAAGAACGGATTTAAAATATTCAGATTTTATCTAAAATAATCTTTTAATGTGTTTTAGTTTGTGAGATCCTTCAAACCGGAAGTCAGCAGTTGGATAACATCACCAGGGCGTGAAGATTCGCTACTAAAACCTCTTCAACATAACAACTATTAACTATTAACAACTATTTACTTAATGTCACCGTGAAAATACACTTTTCAAAATAAAGCGCTGTTTAAAAAACCTGAACGCGATCATTAAATGATTTTATTTTACTTTAATAAAGAATGTGCATTAACATACTTTTCAAAATAAAGGTATGTTTACAGATCTTTTTGTATTTTTCAAAATAAGACGTGTCGGTTGAGGACCAGTTATTATACCGGACGTCGTTATAATTGATCCGTGAGTTAGGTCACGTGATGCGTTCAGGTTATTGACTGGTGGATATTGGGGAGGACGTCGGCGCATGCGCACTGTGTCCTGATGGACAGAAGAAGACAGACAGCTCCGGGAGGCACTGACCGGTTTCTTGTCGCCTTGGTGTCCGCGGGCTGTCGGCATCACCGCGGTCACGTGTGCGGCTGAGCGGGCGGGGGGACCCGGGTCACCCAGAACCGGACCCGGACCGCCTCCTGGGTCCGGAAGAAGCTGCCGGTAAAACGTGTGTAGGCTCCGGGAGCCGCTTCAAGCACCGACCGCTCAGAGATGGTGAAGCTCAAAGATCCTCTCTGCACGAAGATGACTCACTCACTTTCCGGTGTCACGGGAGTGGATGTTGACTCTGCACATGCGCACAACTCATGCCCAAGAGAAGAATAAAGGAGTGACATCTCACTCTGACACATGTTGTGGTCAAGGACACAACGGAAGTCGTTTTCCGGACATTTCTAAATAAATAAATATGGATAAATTGAATGAAAAATAAATGTATGTATGAATACAAAAATAACAAATATGAATGAATGCAAAAATAAATGGAGGAATTAATACATGTCTAAATTAATATATAAATAAATATATGTATGAATGAATAAATGAATTAATAAATATCAATGAATAGAATACATAAATAAATAAATATATGCACACTGGGGAACCGGGCTCAGGAGGGCAGGGCTCTAGAAAGAGACCCGTGGAGCTGGGGTCACTGAGGTCACTGGGTCTGGAGGGTCTGGTGGGTCTGGTGGGTCTGGAGGGTCTGGAGGGTCTGGTGGGTCTGGTGGGTCTGGAGGGTCTGGTTCAGCCAGAGACCAAGCGGCAGGTCAGCCGCTGTAGCTTCAAAAGTCCTCAGACGGTGGAGGAGCAGCGCCCCCTGCTGGCCGGAGAGCAGCTTCATGACCAGGTGGTTTGTCTCAGTAACGCGGAATAAAAACTATGAAAGAGGAACGGCGTTTCTCAATCAGCGTACTTGTGTGTACTTTCCTCTACTTGTGTGTACTTCTCTGTACTTGCGTACTTTCCTCTACTTGTGTGTACTTCTCTGTACTTGCGTACTTTCCTCTACTTGTGTGAGGCCTCTGACCTCCTTCTTCCTCTTCCTCCTCTTCCTCAGGACGGAGAGACGCCGCTGGACAACGCCACCAGAAGATCGTCTCAATGCTGAGGAAGACGCAGTGACGCGTGTCACATGACGCAGTGACACGTGTCACGTGACGTGTGTCACATGTCACGGGACACGTGTCACATGACGCGTTTCACATGACGCGTGTCACATGACGCAGTGACACGTGTCACATGACGCGTGTCACAAGGTGTTGATGTTTTTCCTTGTTTAAACAAGATTATTAAGCATAACTACTCTATTGCTCTGAACAACATATTGAAAGATATGGAAAAATGGATGAGTCTCCCTATGTCTATTCAAGCCCGTGTCTCCGGTTAAAATGAACATCTTATCCAGGATTAATTTTGTGAGCTCTATGCTTCCTCTTTCTCCTCCTTCTGACTACTGGAATAAATTAGAGGCAGCAGTATCGAAATTCATTTGGAAAGGCAAGCGGCCACGACTTAAAAAGTCTACTCTACAGAGGAGAAAGGAGAACGGTGGTCTGTCAGTTCACAACTTTAAACTCTATTTTTGGTCTTTTGTCTTAAGGCCTCTTCTGACATGGTTTGACCCAGATTCCTCAGTGCTCTGACAGAACCATGGTCACTTCATGACGTTCTTTTTGCCAATATCTCTAACAAACAGTGCCAGCTGCGCTTTGGCCCCATTGTCTCTCATCTTATCAACCTGGAGATTGGTTGAAACATATTGCCATGGACCATGCAATTGGCATACACTCTCTCCACTATTCAACAATAAAGCACCAAGCGGATTGGTGGGAGGTCCCCATAACAGCTCCGCATTGGGAACAGAGGGGTTCATTATCTGTAAAGACATCTTTACTGAGACCCGACTTGTTATCTTTTTACTGACTTACAAAATGCATTCCAGTCTCCCACGTTCCTCTGTTTCTTTTACCTTCAATTAAGATCAGCGCTCAAGGCATGAGTGGTGTCCCTGGTAGAGAGCTTTGCCCATCCATCCTATCTGGAAATCGACATTTACAATGCAGGCAAAAAAACCAGCGGTATGGTCTCTAAGCTCTCATCAGTTTCTGGTGACACCTGGCCAGCCTCAGCCTTCCTATGGAGAGGTCACAGGTGGGATTGCCCAGACCTGGTCACTAGTTTAGCTGGCATGATGTATGGTCTAATATCTCAGAAGTATCCGCAATCAGACCATCAACAAATTCACTACAATTTCATTCATGGGCGTATCTCACCCCTGTGACATACATCACATGAAAATAATGACCAGTCCTTTATGCACTCTCTACTAAACACTCCAAAGACATATCTTCACATGTTCTGGGATTTATCCCTGTTTGTCAGTTTTGGAACAATATTGCATCAAGTTATCTGTCTTGATTAATGTTCTGTACCTGTCACTCTCGTGTTTTGATTCTAAATGTTTTGATTCAGTTTCAGCTTTCTAAAAATCCAATGCGTGTTGCATTTGCTGGACTTACAATACTGAGAATGGTGCAACCATTTGGAAACCACCTCATGACATCATTCGAACATGGTTGCTTTCCTTTTTTTGGATGTGGTATATATGGAATCTCTACAGCTCATCAATGGGCATCAGAAAAGACTTTTGGACACTTGGTCAACGTGCAGCTCTTTAAGAGTATATGCTGTCGATGTGTACTATCCTTGCCACTTCTAACTGAACATGTCCTTAGTACTATCAATGTTATTTGTCTGTCTGTCTGTCTCTTGTGTTGTGTGTACATTTATGTCCCCCCCTCTCCTCTCTCTTTTATGGTTCTGAGGGCCTTTAGTCTCAGCATATTGGTATAATTTGAAGGCACCATGTGTGTTGGTGTTCCGACATCCTGTGATTATGCTAAATAAAAACATTTGATCGCAAAAAAATAATGTGTATTAACGTAAACATATTTTATTTATGCGCTATTATTGAAATGTCTTCTGGTCATTTAACAACACATTAGCCTAGCTTAGCACAAAGACTTAACGCTGTAAAAGTATCAAAACAATCTGTCTGGAGATTAAACTTTAGCATCTTATACGACAAAATTCAGATTATTATTTTTAAAATAAACTTTATCAATAAAACCGGTGATTGTGTTCATGAGTTTAATCAAAATCAGATTCTCATTGAGCAGAACAAATAGAATGTTTAGCTCCGCCCACCACCATGCAAGCCTTGTGATTGGAGGCTGCTGTTGATTGACAGGTCTTTATTTGATTTAAATGAAACAAATGTATTTCCTTCTACGTCTTGATCAATATGTGGCGATGCTAACGTGCTAATGTGGCTAAAAACAACACATTCAAAGTTCAGCTGAGCAGATTCAATGGGCTTCTGCACAGGATTTTCAAAATAAGAGTAGAACAACAATGTGGAACTGGTCTGTTGTAAGAGACGTGAAGAAGAAGACGAGAAAGCTCCGGTCACGTGGTCACGTGGTCACGTGGTCCACACACACACACACACTCTACTGGTACTCCTGCAGCAGCTTGAGGATGGAGGGGAACATCTGTTGAGAACGCCGGACCCCAGATGAAGTCCAGGTGGTCCCAGTGCTTAATGTCCTGATGGAACACCAGGTTGGACACCCTGGGGAGGCCAGACAGGTTTTCGTCACTCGTCTGAAGGCAGGCTTCCTCCATCGTGGCGTTGGCTCAGACGACTCACCTGAGTGAGGAGGACCGCCACGTCTTTGGGGTCCGCCAGCGTATCTTGTCCCCCCGAAAACAGAGCAGTGGGGACCTTCATGTCCTGGACGCGGTACAGGGGGGGCGTGGACTGAGGACGGGACAGGAAGCACAGAGGCGTGAGCGGGCGGTGGTTCTGCAGTCAGAACCAGTCCGGCCCGGTCGAGGCTCACCTGGTTGTAGTGCTTCATGTTTCCTAGGCGCTTGAAGTCGAAAGGCCCGGCGTCCACCCTTGGCAGTAGCTGAGGACAGGTCACTTCAGGGGCCTCCCAGCACACACAGACAGGCCAGCATTAATATGTGTGTGTGTGTGTTACCTGGGCCCAGTGGACCATGTTCTGGACCGAGGTCCCAGCAGGACAGTGTTCCATGTAGACTGGAATCCGAGTCTGGACGAAACGACTCCGGATGAGATCATGATGTCATCACCATGATCATCTGAAGGTTCATACGCACCATGTTGAGGTTTTTTCTGTTCGAGCACTTGAAGGGATGAAAAGGTTCCCACACATCTCGCTGAGCAGCTGCTCGGTGCACACGTGCTCCGCAAACCACTCGATCATGTTACTCTGCGGCAGGAAGTCCCGCCTCCCAAACACGTCCTGATGACAACCAATCAATGACTCCTCAACCTCATCAAGTAAATGAGAGCTCGTGTGACGGCAGCTCGTCAGCGGCTCAGGTGTGTGAGACTCAGGTGTGTGTGAGGCTCAGGTGTTTGTGAGGCTCAGGTGTGTGTGAGACTCAGGTGTGTGTGAGACTCAGGTGTGTGTGAGACTCAGGTGTTTGTGAGGCTCAGGTGTTTGAGGCTCAGGTGTGTGAGGCTCAGGTGTGTGAGGCTCAGGTGTGTGAGGCTCAGGTGTGTGTGAGGCTCAGGTGTGTGAGACTCAGGTGTGTGTGAGGCTCAGGTGTGTGTGAGGCTCAGGTGTGTGAGGCTCAGGTGTGTGAGACTCAGGTGTGTGTGTGAGACTCAGGTGTGTGTGTGAGGCTCAGGTGTTTGTGAGGCTCAGGTGTTTGTGAGGCTCAGGTGTTTGTGAGGCTCAGGTGTGTGAGGCTCAGGTGTGTGAGGCTCAGGTGTTTGTGAGGCTCAGGTGTTTGTGAGGCTCAGGTGTGTGTGAGGCTCAGGTGTGTGTGAGGCTCAGGTGTGAGAATCAGGTGTGTGTGTGTGAGGCTCAGGTGTGTGTGAGGCTCAGGTGTGTGTGAGGCTCAGGTGTGTGAGACTCAGGTGTTTGTGAGGCTCAGGTGTTTGTGAGGCTCAGGTGTGTGAGACTCAGGTGTGTGTGAGACTCAGGTGTGTGTGAGACTCAGGTGTTTGTGAGGCTCAGGTGTTTGTGAGGCTCAGGTGTGTGTGAGGCTCAGGTGTTTGTGAGGCTCAGGTGTGTGTGAGGCTCAGGTGTGTGTGAGGCTCAGGTGTGTGAGGCTCAGGTGTGTGTGAGGCTCAGGTGTGTGTGAGGCTCAGGTGTGTGAGGCTCAGGTGTGTGAGGCTCAGGTGTGTGTGAGGCTCAGGTGTGTGTGAGGCTCAGGTGTGTGTGAGGCTCAGGTGTTTGTGAGGCTCAGGTGTGTGTGTGTGAGGCTCAGGTGTGTGTGTGTGAGGCTCAGGTGTGTGTGAGGCTCAGGTGTGTGTGAGGCTCAGGTGTGTGTGTGAGGCTCAGGTGTGTGTGTGAGGCTCAGGTGTGTGTGAGGCTCAGGTGTGTGTGAGGCTCAGGTGTGTGTGAGGCTCAGGTGTGTGTGAGGCTCAGGTGTTTGTGAGGCTCAGGTGTGTGTGAGGCTCAGGTGTGTGTGTGAGGCTCAGGTGTGTGTGTGAGGCTCAGGTGTGTGTGTGAGGCTCAGGTGTGTGTGTGAGGCTCAGGTGTGTGTGAGGCTCAGTGTGTGTGAGGCTCAGGTGTGTGTGAAGCTCAGGTGTGTGTGAGGCTCAGGTGTTTGTGAGGCTCAGGTGTTTGTGAGGCTCAGGTGTGTGTGAGGCTCAGGTGTGTGTGAGGCTCAGGTGTGTGTGAGGCTCAGGTGTGTGTGAGGCTCAGGTGTGTGTGTGAGGCTCAGGTGTTTGTGAGGCTCAGGTGTGTGTGTGTGAGGCTCAGGTGTGTGTGTGTGAGGCTCAGGTGTGTGTGTGTGAGGCTCAGGTGTGTGTGTGTGAGGCTCAGGTGTGTGTGTGAGGCTCAGGTGTTTGTGAGGCTCAGGTGTTTGTGAGGCTCAGGTGTGTGTGTGAGGCTCAGGTGTGTGTGTGAGGCTCAGGTGTTTGTGAGGCTCAGGTGTGTGTGAGGCTCAGGTGTGTGTGAGACTCACGTGTTTGTGAGGCTCAGGTGTGTGTGAGGCTCAGGTGTGTGTGAGACTCAGGTGTGTGTGAGACTCAGGTGTGTGTGAGGCTCAGGTGTGTGTGAGGCTCAGGTGTGTGTGAGACTCAGGTGTTTGTGAGACTCAGGTGTGTGAGGCTCAGGTGTTTGTGAGGCTCAGGTGTGTGAGGCTCAGGTGTGTGAGACTCAGGTGTTTGTGAGGCTCAGGTGTGTGTGTGAGGCTCAGGTGTGTGTGTGAGGCTCAGGTGTGTGTGTGTGAGGCTCAGGTGTGTGTGTGAGGCTCAGGTGTGTGTGTGAGGCTCAGGTGTGTGTGAGGCTCAGGTGTGTGTGTGTGAGGCTCAGGTGTTTGTGAGGCTCAGGTGTTTGCAGAGGCTCAGTGTGTGAGAGGCTCAGGTGTGTGTGAGGCTCAGGTGTGTGTGAGGCTCAGGTGTTTGTGAGGCTCAGGTGTTTGTAGAACTCGGGTGTGGGGCTCCGGTGTTTCTATTGAGGGCTCAGGTGTGTGGCAGGGCTCAGGTGTGAGGCTCAGGTGTGTGTGAGGGGCTCAGGTGTGTGGGGCTCAGGGTGTGTGTGAGGGCTCGGGTGTTCCAGCCAGTCTCAGGTGTTTGTGGGGGCTCAGGTTGTGTGGGGGCTCAGGTGTGTGGGGCTGGTGTGTGAGGTCAGGTGTGTGTGTGTGGGGCTCAGGTGTGTGTGAGGCTCAGGTGTGTGTGAGGGCTCAGGTGGTATAGGACTCAGGTGTGTGTGAGGCTCAGGTGTTTGTGAGACTCGGGTGTGTGTGGGACTCAGGTGTGTGAGACTCAGGTGTGTGAGACTCAGGTGTTTGTGAGGGCTCAGGTGTTTGAGGCTCAGGTGTGTCAGGCTCAGGTGTGTGTGAGGCTCAGGTGTGAGACTCAGGTGTGTGAGCTCAGGTGTGTGTGTGAGCTCAGGTGTGTGAGGGCTCAGGTGTGAGACTCAGATTGTGTGAGACTCAGGTGTGTGAGGCTCGGGTGTTTGGCGAGACTCGGGTGTTTCCATGAGGCTCAGGTGTTCATGAGGTCAGGGTGTGGGGCTCAGGTGTGTGAAGACTCAGGTGTTTGTGGGAGCTCAGGTCAGTGTGTGGGGAGGCTCAGATTGATGAGGAATCAGGTGTGTGGGGGCTCAGGTGTTTGTGGGGGCTCAGGTGTGTGTGGGGGCTCAGGTGTGTGTGAGAGGCTCAGGTGTGTGAGACTCAGGTGTTTGTGAGGAGGCTCAGGTGTTTGTGAGGCTGGGTGTGTGAGACTCAGGTGTGTCATGAGACTCAGGTGTGTGTGAGACTCAGGTGTTTGTGAGGCTCAGGTGTGTGTGAGGCTCAGGTGTGTAATAAGGGCTCAGGTGTGTGTGAGGCTCAACAGGTGTGTGTGAGGCTCAGGTGTGTGAGGCTCTCGGGTGTGTGTGAGGCTCTCAGGTGTGAGGCTCAGGTGTGTGAGGCTCAGGTGTGTGGGGGCTCAGGTGTGTGAGCTCAGGTGTGTGTGTGGGGCTCAGGTGTTCATCAGAGGCTCAGGTGTGTGTGAGGCTCAGGTGTGTGTGTGTGGGGGCTCAGGTGTGTGTGGGGAGGCTCAGGTGTGTCAGGCTCAGGTGTGTGAGGCTCAGGTGTGTGTCTAATGGGGCTCAGGTGTGTGTGAGGCTCAGGTGTGTGTCTTGAGGCTCAGGTGTGTGTGTGAGGAGGCTCAGGTGTGTGTGAACTCAGGTGTGGGGGCTCAGGTGTTTCTGAGGCTCAGTGTGTGAGGGCTCAGGTGTGTGTCGAAACTCTGGTGTGTGTGTGAGGCTCAGGTGTGTGTGAGGCTCAGGTGTGTGTGTGTGAGGCTCAGGTGTGTGTGTGAGGCTCAGGTGTGTGTGAGGAGGCTCAGGTGTGTGTGAAGCTCAGGTGTGTGTAGGGGGCTCAGGTGTTTGTGAGAGGCTCAGGTGCTGTGTGAGGCTCAGGTGTGTGTGAGGCTCAGGTGTTTCATGGTAGGTGTGTGTGTGGGCTCAGGTGTGTGTGTGTGGGGCTCAGGTGTGTGTGGGGTCAGATTGTGTGTGGGGCTCAGGGTGTGTGTGTGGGGGCTCCGGGTGTGTGGGGCTCAGGTGTGTGGGGGCTGGGTGTGTGAAATGTGGGGGCTCAGGTGTGTGAGGCTCAGGTGTGTGAGAAGCTCAGGTGTGTGTGAGGCTCAGGTGTTTTGTGAGAGCTCAGGTGTGTGGGGCTCAGGTGTGTGTCTCGAGGCTCAGGTGTGTGTGTGAGGCTCAGGTGTGTGTCATGAGGGGCTCGGGTGTGTGTGTGGGCTCAGGTGTGTGTGAGGCTCAGGTGTGTGTGTGAGGCTCAGGTGTGTCAAACTCAGGTGTGTGTGAGGCTCGGGTGTTTGTGAGGCTCAGGTGTTTGTGAGGCTCAGGTGTTGTGAGGCTCAGGTGTGTATGAGGCTCAGAGTGTGTGAGGGCTCAGGTGTGGTGGGCTCAGGTGTGTGTGAGGGCTCCAGGTGTGTGTGTGTGGGGCTCAGGTGTTTGGGGAGGCAGGTGTGTGTGAGGGGCTCAGGTCGTATTGTGTGGGGCTCAGATTGTGTGTGGGGGCTCGGGTGTGTGTGTGTGGGGCTCCAGGTGTGTGTGAGGCTCGGGTGTTTGTGGGGCTCAGGGTGTGTGTGTGGGGGCTCAGGTGTGTGTGTGGGGCTCGGGTATTTCAATGAGGGCTCAGGTGTGAGGCTCAGGTGTGTGAGACTCACGTGTTTGTGAGACTCTCAGGTGTGTGTGAGGCTCAGGTGTGTGTGAGACTCAGATTAGTATGAGACTCAGGTGTGTGAGGACTCAGTGTGAGACTCAGGTTGTGTGTGAGGACTCAGGTGTGTGTAGACTCAGGTGTGTGTGAGGCTCAGGTGTAGTATGAGGCTCAGGTGTGTGAGGCTCAGGTGTTTATGAGGCTCAGGTGTTTGTGAGGCTCAGGTGTGTGAACTCAAGTGTGTGTGAGACTCGGGTGTTTGTGAGGCTCAGGTGTTTGTGAAACTCCAGATTATTGTGAGACTCAGATTGTGTGGAGACTCAGATTATTGTGTGAGGGAACTCGGGTGTTATTGAAACTCGGGTGTTTGGTAGGGGGCTCCAGATTGTTTGTGGGGCTCCAGATTATTGTGGAGATTGTGTGTGGGGAACAGTTATTGGTGCTGGGAGGCTCCAGATTGTGTGTGGGGGGCTCAGATTGTGTGTGTGTGGGGCTCAGGTGTTGATGATGTGGGGCTCAGATTGTTTGTGGGGCTCGGATGTTTGTGGGGCTCGGGTGTTCAGAGATCGGGTGTGTGGGGCTCAGGTGTGTGAGGCTCAGGTCTTTGTGAGGCTCAGGTGTCAGGGCTCAGGTGTTTGTGGGCTCAGGTGTGTCGAGGCTCAGGTGTGTGTGAGGCTCAGGTGTGTGTGGGGGCTCAGGTGTGTGTGAGGCTCAGGTGTGTGTGAGGCTCAGGTGTTGTGAGGCTCAGGTGTTTGTGGGGCTCAGGTGTTTGTGAGGGCTCAGGTGTTATTGAGGGCTCGGGTGTGTGTGGGGCTCAGGTGTGTGGGGCTCAGGTGTTTGTGAGAACTCGGGTGTGTGGGGCTCAGGTGTGTGAGACTCACGTGTTTGTGAGGCTCAGGTGTGATGTGGGGCTCAGTGTGTCGGACTCAGGTGTGTGTGTGAGGACTCAGGTGTGTGGGGGCTCAGGTGTGTGAGGCTCGGGTGTGTGAGACTCAGGTGTGTGTGGGCTCAGGGTGTGTGAGGCTCAGGTGTGTGAGGCTCAGGTGTTTTGTGAGGGCTCAGGTGTGTGTGGGAGGCTCAGGTGTGTGTCAGGCTCGGGTGTTTGTGGGGAGGCTCAGGTGTGAGCTCAGGTGTTTATGAGCTCAGGTGTGTGAAGACTCAAGTGTTGAGGGGCTCAGGTGTGTGTGGTCAGGTGTGTGTGGGGGCTGGTGTGTGAGGCTCAAGGTGTTTGTGAGAGCTCAGGTGTGTGTGAGAGCTCTCAGGTGTGTGAGGCTCAGGTGTGTCGGGAAACTCAGGTGTGTGTGAGGCTCAGGTGTGTGTGTGAACTCAAGATTCAGATTCAGGATTCAGGATGTTTGTTTGTCACATGCAAGTTATTGCGGTGAAATGAAGTGGCGGTGCTCAGCAGAGGGATGTGCAGGACAGCAAGTGCACTGTTTACAGTAAAGAAACAGCACAATGTTTACAGTGGTGTGTGTGTGTGTGTGTGTGTGTGTGTGCCTGGGAGGGGCAGTTGGTAATGGGTCTATGTGGGGTCCTGGTGGGGTTCCACAGTCCACAGTGGCCTGGGAAGAAACTCCAGTCTCCAGTCTCTCTGTTCTTGCAGCGTGACTGGAGGGCACCTGCCTGACCACTTGTGGCAGCTGAGAACTTGGTCTGTTGTTGGGGTGGTGAGGATCCTTCATGAGTCCTGCCCGGCTCTGGTTCTGCACCTCCTGATTGTACAAGTCCTGCAGGAGGTTAGAGGTGTAGATTCCAATAGATGCTTGCCCTCAGCCGGGCAGGCACTACTCTCTGGTAACCTTCCTGTCCTGGTGAAGGCAGTTGCCAAACCAGGGCTGGTGATAGCTTCCTGTCAGGGCGCTCTCTACAGCTCCAGGTGGAAGGACTGAGAGGATCCTCTGGGAAACTTTAAATTTCATCTCAGCTGCCTGAGGTTGGTGGGCGGCTGCCTGTGCCCTTTCCTCACCAGAGTGTCTGTGTTTGTTGACCATGTCAGATCCTCGGTGATGTGGACTCCCAGGTATTTATGCCGGCTCACCCTCTCACAGTGGTCCCGTTAATCCCCAGTGGTGAAGTGCGTCCTCTGTTGTTTGGCACCACTCCTAGGAGTCCACAATCGAGCTCCTTGGTTTGGTGGACATTCAGCAGTAAGGGCTGTTGTCCTGGCACCAGAGTGACAGATCAGTAACTTCACTCCAGGTAAGGCCTTCTGAAGTGGATTGTCGGAGATCAGGCCCCACCACTGTAATCATCCATAGAAGCTTGATGAGTGAATTATGTTGGAGGCTGAACCTGGCCACACAGTCATGTGTGTACAGGGAGTACAGTGGGGGGCTGAGGGGCGCAGCACTGGGGAGGATCCTGTGTTCAGGGGTGGGGGGTTTGGAGGTGTGTGTCTGCCCACCCTGACCACCTGTGGCCTGGCGGTCAGTCAAGTCAGGATCCAAGCACACAGGGGTGTTCAGTCCCAGCTCAATCAGCTTGCCCGGCCAGTCTGGAGGGACTATGGTGTTGAAAGCTGAACTACTGAAATCAATGAACAGCAGTCTCACAGCCCCCTCTGGCTGTCCAGATGAGAGGTGTGGTGTGCAGCCACCTGGGAGACAGCATCATCCGTGGATCTGTTTGGGCGATAAGCAAACTGCAGCGGGTCCATGGAGGGAAGGGAGGAAGGCGCAGATGTAGTCAGCACATCAGCCTCTCAAAGGCGTTTCATGACCACCGGTGGGGGCCACGGTGGTAGTCATGGTCATACATGCTGGAGAAGCATTCTTGGGCTTGCAGGGACAATGAAGTGGATCTCTTGAAGCAGGCGGGGACCCATAGGACTCCAGCCAGGGAGGGTGTGTGTGTGGCTCAGGTGTGTGGGGGCTCAGTGTCAATGAGGACTCACGTGTGCAGGGGGCTCAGGTGTGTGTGGGAAGCTCAGGTGTGTGTGAGGGGCTCAGGTGTGTGCTGGGGGCTCAGGTGTGTGTGTGAGGAGGCTCAGGTGTTTGTATGAGGCTCAGGTGTTTCATGAAAATAACAGGTATAATGTGAGAGCTCAAGTGTTGAGCTCAGGTGTTTGTGAGGCTCAGGTGTGTGTGTGGGGAAACTCGGGTGTGTGTGGGGAGGCTCAGGTGTGTGTGAGGGGCTCAGGTCGTGTGTGGGACTCAGATTGTCAATGGGGCTCAGGTGTTTGTGGGAACTCAGGGTGTTTCATGAGGGCTCAGATTGTGTGTGGGAGGCTCAGGTGTGTGTGGGGCTCAGGTGTGTGTGGGGGCTCGGGTGTGTCAGGGCTCAGGTGTGTGGGGCTCAGGTGTGTGTGGGGACTAACGTTGTGGGGCTCAGGTGTGTGAGGGGAGGCTCAGCAGGTGTGTGTGGGGCTCGGGTGTGTGTGAGACTCAGGTGTGTGGGGGCTCAGGTTTGTGGGAGGCTCAGTGTGAGGCTCAGGTGTGTGAGGCTCAGGTGTTTGTGAGACTCAGGTGTATGAGACTCAGGTGTGTGAGAACTCAGGTGTGTGTGTGAGGAAGCTCAGGTGTGTGGCGCAGAGAGCTCAGAGTGTATGTGAGGCTCAGGTGTGTGAGACTCAGGTGTGTGTGGAGACTCAGGTGTGTGTGGAGGCTCAGGTGTTTGTGAGGCTCAGATTGTGTGTGAGGCTCAGATTGTGTGTGTGAGGCTCAGGTGTGTGTGAGGCTCAGGTTATTGTGGGAGACTCAGGGTGTTTCCAGAACTCGGAGTTATTGAGACTCGTTATTGTGGGGCTCCAGATTGATGTGTGAGGGCTCAGGATGTGTGAGGTCAGATTGAGGCTCAGGTGTGTGGAATTACTGGGGAGGCTCAGGATTGATGATGTGGAGGCTCAGGTGTGTGGGGGCTCAGGTGTGTGAGGCTCAGGTGTGTGTGTGAGGCTCAGGAAGTGTGTCGAAGGCTCGGGTGTGTGTGGAGGCTCAGGTGTTGTGAGGCTCAGGTGTGTGCAAGGGCTCAGGTGTGAGAGGCTCAGGTGTGTGTGGCAGGGGGCTCAGGTGTTTGTGAGGCTCAGGTGTGTGAGGCTCAGGTGTGTGTGTGAGGCTCAGGTGTGTGTGTGAGGCTCAGGTGTGTGTGTGAGGCTCAGGTGTTTGTGAGGCTCAGGTGTGTCAATAATGAGGGCTCAGGTGTGTGAGGCTCAGGTGTGTAATGAGGCTCAGGTGTGTGAGAACTCAGGTGTGTGTGAGGCTCGGGTGTGTGGGGAATCCGGATGTTTAATGGGGGCTCAGGTGTGTGGGGGCTCTCACGTGTGTCGAGGGCTCAGGTGTGTGTGAGGCTCAGGTCAGTGTGGGGCCTCAGGTGTTTGTGAGGTCAGATGTTTGTGAGGGCTCGGGTTGTGGTAGTGGGACTCACGTGTCGGGGCTCACGTGTGTGGCGGGGCTCTCGGGTTGTGTGGGGCTCAGGTGTGTGTGGGGCTCAGGTGTTTATGGGGCTCGGGTGTGTGTGCAGGTGTGTGAGGCCTCACGTGTGTGTGTGAGGCCTCAGGTGTGTGTGGGGAGGCTCAGGTTATTGTGGAGGCTCAGGTGTGTGTGGGCTCAGGTGGTAATGTGAGGCTCAGGTGTGTGTGGGCTCAGGTGTGTGAGGCTCAGGTGTTTGTAGAGGCTCAGGTGTGTGAGGCTCAGGTGTGTGTGAGGCTCGTGGTGTGAGGCTCAGGTGTGGCAGGCTCAGGTGTTTTGTGAGGAGCTCAGGGTGTGTGTGAGGGGCTCCAGGTGTCAATGAGGGAACTCAGGTGTGTGTGAGGCTCAGGTGTGTGTGAGGCTCAGGTGTTTGTGGGGGCTCGGGTGTTTTGTGAGGGCTCAGGTGTGTGTGGAGGCTCAGGTGTGTGTGTGGAGGCTCAGGTGTGTGTGGAGGCTCAGGGTGTTTGTGAGACTCAGATTGTGTGAGGCTCAGGGTGTCAATGGGGGCTCAGGTGTGGAGGCTCAGATTGTGTGTGGGGCTCAGGGTGTTTGTGAGGCTCAGGTGTTTGTGAGGGCTCATGTGTGAGTGAGGCTCAGGTGTGTGTGTGCAGGCTCAGGTGTGTGTGTGGGGGGCTCAGGTGTCTAGGTGTGTGGAGGCTCAGGTGTGTGTGGGGGCTCAGCGGGTGTGTGTGGGGAGGCTCAGGTGTGGTGGCGTGAGGCTCAGGTGTTTGTGAGGCTCAGGTGTATGTGAGGCTCAGGTGTGTGAGAGCTCAGGTGTGTGTGAGGCTCAGGTGTTTGTGAGGGCTCAGGTGTTTGTGAGGCTCAGGTGTTTGTGAGGCTCCAGGTGGTATGTGAGGCTCAGATTGTGTGTGAGGCTCAGGTGTTGTGAGGGCTCAGCGGGTGTTTGTGGAGGCTCAGGTGTGTGTGGGGCTCAGGTGTGTGAGACTCACGTGTGTGAGGCTCAGGTGTGTGTGTGAGGCTCAGGTGTTTGTGAGGGCTCAGGGTGTGTGTGAGGCCCAGGTGTGAGGCCCAGGTGTTTGTGAGGACTCACGTGTTTGTGGGAGGCTCAGGTGTGTGTGAGGCTCAGGTGTGTGTGAGGCTCAGGGTGCTGTGCTGGAGGCTCAGATGTTTGTGAGGCTCAGGTTAGTGTGTAGAGGCTCAGTTGTGTGTGAGGCCCAGGTGTGTCAGTGAGGCTCAGGTGTGTGTGGAGGCTCAGGTGTTTGTGAGGCTCAGATTTGTGAGGCTCAGGTGTGTGTGAGATCTCACGTGTGTGTGAGGCTCACGTGTGTGAGGCTCAGGTGTGTGTCAGAGGCTCAGGTGTGTGTGAGGCTCAGGTGTTTGTGAGGCTCAGGTGTCAGGGAGGCCCAGTGTCGAGGCTCACGTGTGTGTGAGGCCCAGGTGTGTGAGGCTCAGGTGTTTGTGAGGCTCAGGTGTGTGTGTGAGAACTCAGGTGTGTGTGAGGCTCAGTTGATGTGAGGGGCGTCAGGTGTTTGTGAGGCTCAGGTGTGGGGCTCAGGGTGTTTGTGAGGGGGCTCAGGTTAGTGTGGGAGGCTCGGGGTGTGTGGGGGCTCAGATTGATGTCAGGGCTCAGGTGTGTGGGGCTCAGGTGTTTATGGGGGCTCAGGTGTGGGCTCAGGGTGTGGTAATCAGGGGCTCCAGGTGTTTGGGGGCTCAGCGGGTGTTTGTGGGGAATCAGGTGTGTGTGTGAGGGCTCAGGTGTGTGAGGGCTCAGGTGTGTGAGGCTCAGGTGTGTGTGTGAGGGCTCAGGTGTGTGTGAGGCTCAGGTGTGTGTGAGGCTCAGGTGTTTGTGAGGCTCAAGGTGTGTGTGAGGCTCAGGTGTGTGGGAGGCTCAGGTGTGAGGCTCAGGTGTGTGAAGGCTCAGGTGTTTGTGAGGCTCAGGTGTGTATCAGAGGCTCAGGTGTGTGTGGAGGCTCAGGTGTCAGAGGCTCAGGTGTGTGTGAGGCTCAGGTGTGTGTGTGAGGCCCAGGTGTGTGTGAGGCTCAGGTGTGTGTGGAGGCCCAGGTGTGTGTGAAACCACGGTGTGTGAGGCCCAGGTGTGTGTGAGGCTCAGGTGTGTGAGGCTCAGGTGTGCCAGGGCTCAGGTGTTTATGAGGGCTCAGGTGTGTGGGGCTCAGGTGTGTGAGGCTCAGGTGTGTGGGAGGCTCAGGTGTGTGTGAGAGGCTCCAGGTGTGTGAAACTCACGTGTGTGTGGCCCAGGTGTTTGTGAGGCTCAGGTGCTGTGTGGGGCTCAGGTGTGTGAGGTCCAAAGCCAGGTGTGTGTGTGAGGCTCAGGTGTTTCAGAGGCTCAGGTGTGTGAGGCTCAGGTGTTTGTGAGGCTCAGGTGTTTGTGAGGCTCAGGTGTGTGTGAGGCTCAGGTGTGTGAGAGCTCAGGTGTGTGAGGCTCAGGTGTGTGAGGCTCAGGTGTGTGTGAGGCTCAGGTGGTGTGAGACTCAGGTGTGTGTGAGACTCACGTGGTGTGTGGGAGGCTCAGGTGTGAGGCTCAGACGTGAGGCTCAGGTGTTTGGGGAGGCTCAGGTGTGTGTGTGAGGCCCAGATTATGTGTGAGCTCAGGTGTGTGTGGGACTCACGCGTGTGTGGGAGGCACTCAGATTGTGTGAGGCTCAGGTGTGTGTGAGGCTCAGATTGTGTGTGAGGCTCAGGTGTGTGTGAGGCTCAGGTGTGTGTGAGGCTCAGGTGTGTGTGAGGCTCAGGTGTTTTAATGAGGCTCAGGTGTGTGAGGAGCTCAGGTGTGTCGAGGAGGCCCAGGTGTTTGTGAGGCTCAGGTGTGTGAGGGCTCAGGTGTTTAGCAGAGGCTCAGGTGTGTGTGAGGCCCAGTGTTTGTGAGGCCCAGGTGTGTGTGTGAGGCCCAGTGTGTGTGAAGTCTGGGTGTGTGTGAGGCTCAGGTGTGTGAGAGGCCCGGTCAGGTGGCCCAGGTGTGAGGCTCAGGTGTGTGGGAGGCTCAGGTGCTCTGTGAGGCTCAGGTGTGTGAGAACTCAGGTGTCAGAGGCTCAGGTGTTTGTGGGGGCTCAGGTGTGTGTGAGGCCCAGGTGTGTGAGGCTCAGATGCTGAGGAGGCCTCAGGTGTGTGTGTGAGTACTCAGATTGTGAGGCTCAGGTGTGTGTGTGAGGCTCAGTGTGGAAGCCAGGTGTGTGTGAGGCTCAGGTGTGTGTGAGGCTCAGGTGTGTGTGAGGCTCAGGTGTGTGTGAGGCTCAGGTGTGTGTGAGGCTCAGGTGTGTGAGGGGAGCGGCCCTGCTGCCAGGTGTTGCTCAACCAGCTCCTCTAGGTCCTAGTGCCGCCGGGTTCATGTTGTGTGTTCTTGTGTCATAACTTCTCCTCTGTTGTTTAGTCATATTTACACTTCATAAGAATGATATATATATATAAATATAAATATATAAAACAATAAATCTTTCTCATATTATTAATTACCAACATTTAAAATGTCAGCTGAACAGGAAGTGCTTCTCAGACATCCTGCTGGGCGACATTCTGCTGCTGAACGACCTTTGACCTCCTTCTCTTCTTCCTGACTGAACGCTAACGAAGCCTCACATGTATGATCTAACCCTCATGATCTCATGTGTCATGGAACATGAGATCATAACATGTGAACATATTACATGTGAACATGAGATCATGTAACATGTGAACATATTACATGTTACATGATCTCATGTAACATGTGAACATATTACATGTGAACATGTTACATGTAATATGTTACATGTGTTACAGGGTTCTGTGGTAGTCCGTTCTAAAGGATTTTATATTTTACAAATAAAGAACGGATTTAAAATATTCAGATTTTATCTAAAATAATCTTTTAATGTGTTTTAGTTTGTGAGATCCTTCAAACCGGAAGTCAGCAGTTGGATAACATCACCAGGCGTGAAGGGTCCTTTACTAAAACCTCTTCAACATAACAACTATTAACTATTAACAACTATTTACTTAATGTCACCCTGAAAATACACTTTTCAAAATAAAGCGCTGTTTAAAAAACCTGAACGCGATCATTAAATGATTTTATTTTACTTTAATAAAGAATGTGCATTAACATAATTTTCAAAATAAAGGTATGTTTACAGATCTTTTTGTATTTTTCAAAATAAGACGTGTCGGTTGAGGACCAGTTATTATACCGGACGTCGTTATAATTGATCCGTGAGTTAGGTCACGTGATGCGTTCAGGTTATTGACTGGTGGATATTGGGGAGGACGTCGGCGCATGCGCACTGTGTCCTGATGGACAGAAGAAGACAGACAGCTCCGGGAGGCACTGACCGGTTTCTTGAATCGCCTTGCGTGTCTGCGGGCTGCTGGCATCACCGCGGTCACGTGCGGCTGAGCGGGCGGGGGACCTGGCCCCAGAACCGACCCGGACCGCCTCCTGTCCGGAAGAAGTTGCCGGTAAACGTGGCCTAGGAGCCGCTTCAAGCACCGACCGCTCAGAGATGGTGAAGCTCAAAGATCCTCTCTGCACGAAGATGACTCACTCACTTTCCGGTGTCACGGGAGTGGATGTTGACTCTGCACATGCGCACAACCTGGCGCCCAAGAGAAGAATAAAGGAGTGACATCTCACTCTGACACATGTTGTGGTCAAGGACACAACGGAAGTCGTTTTCCGGACATTTCTAAATAAATAAATATGGATAAATTGAATGAAAAATAAAATGTATGCGCGAATACAAAAATAACAAATATGAATGAATGCAAAAATAAATGGAGGAATTAATACATGTCTAAATTAATATATAAATAAATATATGTATGAATGAATAAATGAATTAATAAATATCAATGAATAGAATACATAAATAAATAACAACATGCACTGGGAACCGGGCTCAGGAGGGCAGGGCTCTAGAAAGAGACCCGTGGAGCTGGGGTCACTGAGGTCACTGGGTCTGGTGGGTCTGGTGGGTCTGGAGGGTCTGGTGGGTCTGGAGGGTCTGGTGGGTCTGGTGGGTCTGGAGGGTCTGGTGGGTCTGGTTCAGCCAGAGACCAAGCGGCAGGTCAGCCGCTGTAGCTTCAAAAGTCCTCAGACGGTGGAGGAGCAGCGCCCCCTGCTGGCCAGAGAGCAGCTTCATGACCAGGTGGTTTGTCTCAGTAACGCGGAATAAAAACTATGAAAGAGGAACGGCGTTTCTCAATCAGCGTACTTGTGTGTACTTTCCTCTACTTGTGTGTACTTTCCTCTACTTGTGTGTACTTCTCTGTACTTGCGTACTTTCCTCTACTTGTGTGTACTTCTCTGTACTTGCGTACTTCTCCCACTTGTGTGGGAGGCCTCTGACCTCCTTCTTCCTCTTCCTCCTCTTCCTCAGGACGGAGAGACGCCGCTGGACAACGCCACCAGAAGATCGTCTCAATGCTGAGGAAGACGCAGTGACGCGTGTCACATGACGCAGTGACACGTGTCACGTGACGTGTGTCACATGTCACGGGACACGTGTCACATGACGCGTTTCACATGACGCGTGTCACATGACGCAGTGACACGTGTCACATGACGCGTGTCACAAGGTGTTGATGTTTTTCCTTGTTTAAACAAGATTATTAAGCATATAACTACTGGCTGGTTTGCTCAGTCAATATATTGAAAGATATGGAAAAATGGATGAGTCTCCTATGTCTATTCCAAGCCCGGTTCTTTTGTTAAAATGAACATCTTATTCAGGATTAATCTTGTGAGTTTATGCCTTCCTTTCTCCTCCTTCGACTACTGGAAATAAATTAGAGGCAGCAGTATCGAAATTCATTTGGAAAGGCAGTTGCCACGTACTTAAAAAGTCTACTCTATAGAGGAGAAAGGAGAACGGTGGTCTGTCAGTTCACAACTTTAAACTCTATATTTTTGGTCTTTTGTCTTAAGGCCTTCTGACATGGTTTGGACCCAGACCTCAGTGTGCTGGCGCATGAACGTGCTATGACAGAACCATGTCACCATGACGTTCTTTTTTGCCAATATCTCTAATAAACAAAAATAGCTGCGCCATTGGCCCCATTAACTCTCATCTTATCAACCTGGAGATTGGTTGAAAGACAATACATGCTGACCATGCAATTGGCATACACTCTCTCAATTATTCAACAACAGCACCTGTGATTGGTGGGAGGTCTATAACAGCTCGCATTGGTGACAATCAGAGAGGGGTCTATATCTAAAGACATCTCTTTAACGAGAACCGCTTTGTTATCTTTTTACTGACTTACAAAATGCATTTGAATCTCCCACGCCTCGTTTTTCTTTTACCTTCAATTAAGATCAGCGCTCAAGGCGTATGGTGTCCCCTGGCAGAGAGCTTTGCCCATCCATCCTATCTGGAAATCATTTACAATGCAGGCAAAAACCAGCGGTATGGTATCTAAGCTCGATCAGTTTCTGGTGACACTACGCCAGGCTTCAGCTTATGGAGAGGGTCTGGGAACGGGATCACTTGCCCAGACCTGGTCACTGGTTTTGACTGGCATGATGTGGCGGTCTAATATCTTGTGAAGCTATCACGCAATCCAGACCATCAGTTAAAATTCACTACAATGTCATTCATAGACGTATTCTCACCCCTGTGACATGTGTATCACATGAAAATAATGACCAGTCCTTTTATGCACCTTTCTGCCCACTAAACACTCAAGGAACACATCTTTCACATGTTCTGGGATTGTTCCTCGTTTGTCAGTTTTGGAACAATATTGCATCCAAGTTATCTGTCTTGATTAATGTTCCTGTGCCTGGCTCACCTCAGTGTTTTGATTCCCAATGTTTTTGATTCAGACTTTCAGCTTTCTAAAATCCAAATGCGTGTTGTATTTGCTGGACTTACAGCTGCTAAGAGAATGATTGGTAAACTCCGTTGGAAACCCTAACCTCATGACTTGTCTGTTCGAACATGGACGCCTCTTGGCGGTATATCTGGAGATCTCTACAGCCTGCATCAATGGAGCATCAGAAAAGACTTTTGACACTTGGTCAATATTGCTGACTCTTTGAAACATATGTTGTCTGATGTGTGCTATCGCCCTCATTTAACTGAACATGTCCTTGGTCCCTGCCACGTTATTTGTCTGTCTGTCTGTCTCTTTGTGTTTAGTGTATATTTATGTCCCCCCTCTTTCCTCTCTGCTTTATGGTCTTGAGAGACCTTTGGTCTCAGCATATTGTTGTAATTTGAAAGGGCACCATGTGTTGGTGTTCCGACATCCTGTGATTATGCTAAATAAAAACATTTGATTGCAAAAAAATAATGTGTAAACATTATTGTAAACATGTTTTTATTTGTACGCTGTTGTTGAAATGTCTTCTGAATGTTTAACAACACGTTAGCCTAGCTTAGCACAAAGACTTAACGCTGTAAAAGTATCAAAACAATCTGTCTGGAGATTAAACTTTAGCATCTTATACATTTAAAATTCAGATTATTATTTTTAAAATAAACTTTATCAATAAAAACGGTGATTGTGTTCATGAGTTTAATCAAAATCAGATTCTCATTGAGCAGAACAAATAGAATGTTTAGCTCCGCCCACCACCATGCAAGCCTTGTGATTGGAGGCTGCTGTTGATTGACAGGTCTTTATTTGATTTAAAGCCAAACAAATGTATTATTTACAAATGTGATCAATATGTGGCGATGCTAACATGCTAATGTGGCTAAAAACAACACATTCAAAGTTCAGCTGAGCAGATTCAATGGGCTTCTGCACAGGATTTTCAAAATAAGAGTAGAACAACAATGTGGAACTGGTCTGTTGTAAGAGACGTGAAGAAGAAGACGAGAAAGCTCCGGTCACGTGGTCACGTGGTCACGTGGTCCACACACACACACACACTCTACTGGTACTCCTGCAGCAGCTTGAGGATGGAGGGGAACATCTGTTGAGGAGCATCGAGACCCCAGATGAAGTCCAGGTGGTCCCAGTGCTTAATGTCCTGATGGAACACCAGGTTGGACACCTGGGGGACGGACAGGTGCACTCGTCACTCGTCATGAAGACGAGGCTTCCTCCATCGTGGCGTTGGCTCAGACGACTCACCTGAGTGAGGAGGACCGCCACGTCTTTGGGGTCCGCCAGCGTATCTTGTCCCCCCGAAAACAGAGCAGTGGGGACCTTCATGTCCTGGACGCGGTACAGGGGGGGCGTGGACTGAGGACGGGACAGGAAGCACAGAGGCGTGAGCGGGCGGTGGTTCTGCAGTCAGAACCAGTCCGGCCCGGTCGAGGCTCACCTGGTTGTAGTGCTTCATGTTTCCTGAAGTGCCGGGTCGGCGGCCCTGAAAGGCCCACTCCGCGATGAAGCGTTTGAGGACAGGGTCGCACTTCAGGGCCTCCCCAGCACACACAGACAGACGCGTGTGTGTGTGTGTGTGTTACCTGGGCCCAGTGGACCATGTTCTGGACCGAGGTCCCAGCAGGACAGTGTTCCATGTAGACTGGAATCCGAGTCTGGACGAAACGACTCCGGATGAGATCATGATGTCATCACCATGATCATCTGAAGGTTCATACGCACCATGTTGAGGTTTTTTTCGTCGAAGCCGCAGAGGATGAAGAAAAGGTTCCCACACATCTCGCTGAGCAGCTGCTCGGTGCACACGTGCTCCGCAAACCACTCAACGAGCATCGCGCAGTCCCGCCTCCCAAACACGTCCTGATGACAACCAATCAATGACTCCTCAACCTCATCAAGTAAATGAGAGCTCGCAGATCGCAGTTCGTCAGCGGCTCGCAGACGCACCGCCGCCGCTCGTGACGGGCACTGCCAGCGGCTTCGCAGACCAGATCAGATCAGATTCGCCATCGACCAGCAGCGTCAGATTGCCACCAGCTGTCAGACCATATCGCCAGTCGACCGCACCGTCAGATGGCAGTCGCCAGCGGTCAGATCACCGTCGACGGCACGCCAGCGGTTGGGGATGCTACCAAAGAAGCGGCTGACGGCATTTTGACGCATTTCAGCGAGCGACCGCGCCAGCCGGATTATATCGCCAGCGGTTGACGGCACGCCAGCAGCTGATTGAAGCGCCAGCGGCCAGACCGCCACCAGCGGCTAGACGGGCATTTTCAGCAGTGCTCGCAGACGGCAGCTCGTCAGCGGCTCGTGTGACGGCACCTCGTCAGCGGCTCGTGTGACGGCAGCTCGTCAGCGGCTCGTGTGACGGCACCTCGTCAGCGGCTCGTGTGACGGCAGCGGCTCGTGTGACGGCAGCTCGTCAGCGGCTCGTGTGACGGCACCTCGTCAGCGGCTCGCAGGACGGGCAGCTAGTCACGGGTTCGCAGGACGGCACCGTCAGCTGCTCAGGACGAGCTCGCCAGCGGCTCGCAGGACGCAGCTCGTCACGGCTCGCAGACGGCAGTCATACCCAGAGGAGGAAGTCGGGCAGCTGGGACAGCTTGGTCATGGCGCTGGAGCTGAAGCTGACGGTCGCCACCGGAGCCAAACCCACAAACAGTTTGATCCTACTGGCCAGTTCTGGCAGTTTGGAGAACGCTATGAATGCTGGGAAAAGAAGAGGCAGAGAGATTTTATCAAAGACAGGAATTATTCCAGCTTGAACCTTTGATTTTCACAATAAAACAAGCATACAAAAAGTGTGTGTATATGTGTGGTTGTGTGTGTGTGTTACCTATCGTGGTTCCCTGAGAGTGTCCCACGTAGTGGATCTGGTTCTGACCCGTCACCTTCAGGACGTAGTTTACAACAGCTGGGAGATCCTTCAGAGCCATTTCATCATAGCTACAGACACACCATATATATATATATTATTATTAGTGCTGTGAAAAATAACGCGTTAACTCAGTTAATTAAATTACAGGTTTAACTAGTTGGTTTTTTTTACGCATTTAACGCATGCGCAGAATGAGCTTCCAGTCCGTCTGTTGTTGGTCGCCTCCAGCAGCGTGTCATTCGTTCTAGGTGTCGCTTAACACGACTCCCGATCTCCGCCTCGCGCCGCAGAGCTCGATGCCGCGTAAAGCGCCGACATCGGGACGAAAGTCACTTGCACCCACCGTACCACACAACAACTCTTCGGAGCTCTTGCTCGTCTTGAGCCTGTATATGTATATATGTGATTAATCATGATTAATCCACAGAAACCTGTGATTAACCTGATTAAAAATTGTAATCGTTTCACAGCCCTAGTTATTATATGTATTAACATCGATTCATATATTTGTTAATAAATGACATAGGCCTTGTTGTACCTGAAGGCCCAGAAGGCGTCCTGGTCCGGCCCGAGGCTCCGGTGCCTCCTGGACCAGGTGTTTCCTCGGCTGTTCCCCATCCAGACGTCGTAGCCGGCGTCGGCGAGCACGAAGCCCAGGCTGGAGGCCGGCAGGTTGGAGACCCAGTTGCTGCCCGCGGCCAGGAGGCCGTGCTGCAGGAACACGGCCGGGAGCCCAGGGCCTGGGACCAGGGACACCATGTGGACCCTCTAGACCATGGGGACCCTCTAGACCAGGGGTACTCAACTTCGGAGGCCAAGAGGGCCACATTTAAACTAATAATATAAAGGGCCAAATTATGCTAATATATTTGTACCATTTTATTCACTGTATTTATTACTACCTAATTTTCACACGATTTTAGTTGGCTAATTGTATTTATAACCAGGCATGTCGGGGGCCACAAAATAAGCGTCCGCGGGCCGCCTGTTGAGTAAGTCTGCTCTAGACCATGTGGACCCTCTAGACCATGGGGACCCTCTAGACCATGTGGACCCTCTAGACCATGGGGACCCTCTAGAGCAGTGGTCGCCAACCCGTCGATCGCGATCGACCGGTCGATCTCGGAGACGTTCCCTGTCGATCTCCAAAATAAAATGAAAATAAATTCAGAAACACATTGTTCGCTTTAGAACATTTTCTGAAGTGTCTTCTGAATGTTTTCTTTTCTGACCGAAGATTGACGCCAACATCTCCGCCTGATTCATGAACGCCTGAAACGGGTTCGCCACACAGCCGCAAGGTCAGCTGTGCCTCCTGAAAGAGGAACGTACTACTCACAGTGTGAGCAGGGAAATGGAGAAACACCTAGTATTGATAACTTCACACGTCAAAGTACACCCAACACAAAACTAAGTCATCAATAACAAATGTTGAAATGCCTGTACTGTGTACATGTTTACGCCACGCATTATCAGTTACGCTGATGCATGCGCGACAGCCGAGATTCTGGCGACTTCATGTCTTACCCTCCGTGAGTTGGGCTTTTTCGTTGTTGTCCTTCGAAAACAAAAGCTCAACATTGAGCTTTTTTCTTTTTTAACGATTGAGCAACGGTTTACTTGAAAGTGATTGCAATTGCATTTATTCTATTATTTGAAAAGGGATGATGCAGGAGTCACAAATGGTGATTCTCATATTTATTATTATTATTATGATAATTGGCTTAAATCTGAGGATGTTGAGTTGATGTGAACGCATCCAACGGGTCTGAGTTCAGAACCAATCAGATGAGAAAACCTTCATGAATACCAAATTTGCCCCCTAAAACTTGTCAGTGGAGTTGAGAAAATCACCAAATCAAAGACCAGAGCTGGATTACTGACAGACAGCTGACAGATTGCTCAGACTGTCTGTCTGTGCTTAAGAACTAACTACAAGTTTCACAGACAGAGTTCAGTCACAGCCGTCACACTGACTGGAGTCATATGACTGATGGCATTATGATGAGAGCTGAACTACAGAGTTGCACTGACTGATCATGTTGTCAGTGTTGTGTTGTAATTGGATTGGATTCAATTTATTGTTATTGCTAGAGTACAGGTACAGAGGCAACGAAATGTAACAAATACAAATATTTATATTGGTATCCAGCTGCTCATTGGTAAATGCTTTTCTTGTTCATATTGTGTGTAGTGAACAAATATCTTACTTTTTATATTACACTTAAATTCTGTGTACCTGATCACATCAATTTGAACGCTGGACCAAAATGACAATTAGGCCAAATAAAAAGTTGTAAATCCAGTCTCGACCGCCTCAAAGGTAGATCTTTCCGGTCATGAAGGCGGAGGTCAGGGATCTTGGGCTCAAAAAGGTTGGTGACCACTGCTCTAGACCATGTGGACCAGAGACACCATGTGGACCAGAGACACCATGTGGACCAGAGACACCATGTGGACCAGAGACACCATGGGGACCAGAGACACCACGGGGACCAGAGACACCATGTGGACCAGAGACACCATGTGGACCAGAGACACCATGTGGACCAGAGACACCATGGGACCAGAGACACCACGGGGACCAGAGACACCACGTGACTGAGAGACACCACTGACCAGAGACAATTAATGTGACCAGGGACACCATGTGGACCAGAGACACCATGTGGACCAGAGACACCACGGGGACCAGAGACACCACGTGGACCAGAGACACCACGGGGACCAGAGACACCACGTGGACCAGAGACACCACGGGGACCAGAGACACCACGGGGACCAGAGACACCATGTGGACCAGAGACACCACGGGGACCAGAGGACACCATGGGACCAGAGACACCACAGACCCAGGAGACACCATGTGGACCAGAGACACCATGGGGACCAGAGACACCATGGGGACCAGAGACACCACGGGGACCAGAGACACCACGTGGACCAGAGACACCATGTGGACCAGAGACACCACGTGGACCAGAGACACCACGGGGACCAGAGACACCATGTGGACCAGAGACACCATGTGGACCAGAGACACCACGGGGACCAGAGACACCATGGGGACCAGAGACACCACGGGGACCAGAGACACCACGGGGACCAGAGACACCACGGGGACCAGAGACACCATGGGGACCAGAGACACCATGGGGACCAGAGACACCACGGGGACCAGAGACACCACGTGGACCAGAGACACCATGTGGACCAGAGACACCACGGGGACCAGAGACACCACGGGGACCAGATATTCATGGGACCAGAGACACCACTGGGACCAGAGACACCACGGACCAGAGACACCACGGGACCAGAGACAATATGGGGACCATAGAGACACCATCAGACAGAGACACCATGTGGACCAGAGACACCACGGGGACCAGAGACACCACGTGGACCAGAGACACCACGGGGACCAGAGACACCATGTGGACCAGAGACACCACGGGGACCAGAGTATACCATCGGGACCAGAGACAATTATGGGACCAGAGACAACTATGGGGGACCACAGACAACCATGGGGACCAGAGGACACCACGGACCAGAGACACCATCGTGACCAGAGACACCATGTGACTTAGAGACACCATCGGGACCAGAGACACCACGGGACCAGAGTATTTATGGGGACCAGAGACACCATGGGGACCAGAGACACCACGTGGACCAGAGACACCACGGGGACCAGAGACACCATGGGGACCAGAGACACCACGGGGACCAGAGACACCACGTGGACCAGAGACACCACGGGGACCAGAGACACCACGGGGACCAGAGACACCATGGGGACCAGAGACACCACGGGGACCAGAGAAACCACGGGGACCAGAGACACCATGTGGACCAGAGACACCAAGACACCACGGGGACCAGAGACACCATGTGGACCAGAGACACCATGGGGACCAGAGACACCATGGGGACCAGAGACACCATGTGGACCAGAGACACCATGGGGACCAGAGACACCATGTGGACCAGAGACACCATGTGGACCAGAGACACCACGGGGACCAGAGACACCACGGGGACCAGAGACACCACGGGGACCAGAGACACCACGGGGACCAGAGACACCACGGGGACCAGAGACACCACGGGGACCAGAGACACCACGTGGACCAGAGACACCACGTGGACCAGAGACACCACGTGGACCAGAGACACCATGTGGACCAGAGACACCACGGGGATGCAGAACCCTGCGTGGACCAGGGCACATGGGGACCAGAGGGCACCATGTGGACCAGAGACACCATGTGGACCCAGAGACACCATGGGACCAGTTGAGACACCATGTGGACCAGAGACACCATGTGGACCAGAGACACCATGTGGACCAGAGACACCACGGGGACCAGAGACACCATGGGGACCAGAGACACCATGGGGACCAGAGACACCATGTGGACCAGAGACACCATGGGGACCAGAGACACCATGTGGACCAGAGACACCACGTGGACCAGAGACACCACGGGGACCAGAGACACCACGGGGACCAGAGACACCATGTGGACCAGAGACACCATGTGGACCAGAGACACCATGTGGACCAGAGACACCACGTGGACCAGAGACACCATGTGGACCAGAGACACCACGGGGACCAGAGACACCATGTGGACCAGAGACACCACGGGGACCAGGGACACCATGGGGACCAGAGACTACCATGGGACCAGAGACACCATGTGGACCAGGGACACCATGTGGACCCAGAGACAACCATGTGGACCAAGAGACACCATGTGGACCAGAGACACCATGGGACCCAGGAACACCATGTGGACCAGAGACACCATCATGGACCCGAAGACACCATGTGGACCAAGAGACACCCGCATGGGGGACCAGAGACACCATGGGGACCAGAGACACCATGAGGGACCCAGAGACACCATGTGGACCAGAGACAACCATGTGGATAGAGATTATCACCATGTGGGACCCACAGAGACACCACGGGGACAGAGAGACACCCACCGGGGACAGAGAGACACCACTGCATGGGGACCAGAGACACCATGAGGACCAGGGGCCTCCAACGTGGACCAGAGACCTCGCGGACCAGAGACACCATGGGGACCAGAGACACCACCATGTGGACCAGAGACTACAAGTGACCAAGTGTTAGACACCATGTGGATAGAGACACCATGGGGACCAGAGACAACATGTGGCCCAGAGACACCATGAGGACCAGAGACGCACCATGTGGACCAGAGACACCATGAGTGGACCAGAGACTTCGCCATGGACCAGGAGACACCATGGGGACCGGGGTTTCCATGTGGACCAGAGACACCACTGTGGACCAGAGACACCACGGGACCAGAGACACCATGTGGACCAGAACCTGCAGGGGACTGGGGCTGCGGACCAGGAGGACAACATGGGGACCAAGAGACCTCCACAGGGACCAGAGACTACATCGGGACCAGAGACACCACGTGGACCAGAGACTGCAGGGGACCAGAGACACCCAGGGGACCAGGAGACACCACGGGGACCAGAGACACCACGTGGACCAGAAATTTCCTGTGGACCGAGACACCATGGGGGACCAAGACAACCATGGGACCAGAGACACCATGGGGACCAGAGACACCATGGGGACCAGGAGACACCATACGGGGACCAGAGACACCACGTGGATTAGAACCTCACGAGGACCAGAGACTGGTCCATGGACCAGAGACTATGGACCAGAACTCACGTGGACCAGAGACACCACGGGGACCAGAGAAACCACGGGGACCAGGGGTACACCATGAGGACCAGAGACACCCGTGGACCCAGGGACAACCATGTGGGGTTGAGAGACACCATGTGGACCAGGAGACACCATGTGGACCAGAGACGCACCACGGGACCAGAGACGCACCATCGTAGGGACCAGGAGCACCATGGACCAGAGACACCATGAGGGACCAGGGGAGACATCATGGGGACCAGAGACGCCATGGGGACCAGAGGCACCATGTGGACCAGAGACACCCATGAGGGACCAGAGACACCCGCAGGGACCAGAGCACCCGTGGACCAGGGACACCGTGGGCCAGGACTACGTGGACCCAGAGACAACCATGTGGACCCAGAGACACCATGGGGACCAGGACGCCATGGGACCAGGGACACCATGGGACAGACATGGGACGTAGAGACAACTACATGTGGACCAGAGAGACACCATGGACCAGAGACACCACTGTGGACCAGGGACCACCATGTGGACCAGAGACACCATGGGGACCAGGGACACCATAGGGACAGAACATAGGGACAGGGACTTTCATGTCAGAGACAACCATGGGGGACCAGAGGACACCGCAGGGACCAGGAGACACCATGGGGATCCAGAAGACACCATGGGGTCCAGAGACACCATGGGGACCAGAGACACCATGGGGACCAGAGACACCATGGGGACCAGGGACACCATGTGGACCAGAGACACCATGGGGACCAGGGACACCATGGGGACCAGGGACACCATGGGGACCAGAGACACCATGTGGACCAGAGACACCATGGGGACCAGGGACACCATGTGGACCAGGGCTCATCAGGGGATTGAGAGACCGCCATGTGGACCAGAGACACCATGTGGACCAGAGACACCATGTGGACCAGAGACACCATGTGGACCAGAGACACCATGGGGACCAGAGACACCATGGGGACCAGATCATGTGAATGAGAGACACCATGGGGACCAGAGACACCATGGGGACCAGAGACACCATGGGGACCAGAGACACCATGGGGACCAGAGACACCATGGGGACCAGGGACACCATGTGGACCAGGGACACCACGGGGACCACAGGGACAATTAATGGGACCTCCCAGACCAAATGGACTCAGAGGGACACCATGTGACCCTCTGACACCACGTGTGACCAGGGGTTTCCCGTGGACCAGGGACACCATGGGACCAGTGACACCTCCTGACCAGCTGGTTAGGGCACCACGTGGACAAGGGGACACCATGTGGACCAGGGACACCACGGGGACCAGGGACACCATGTGGACCAGGGACACCACGTGGACCAGGGACACCACGTGGACCAGGGACACCACGTGGACCAGGGACACCATGTGGACCAGGGACACCACGTGGACCAGGGACACCATGTGGACCGGGGCCCCTGTGGGCCCCCGCCGGGGCCGGGGCACCAGGGCCCGGGGCACCAGGGGTTAAAAGGGACCAGAGCAGCTTTGGCCAAAAAACAGGCGGGACCGGGGAACAGGGGGACCGGGGACAGGGGACCGGGGCAGCGTGGACCGGGGCACCAGGCCGGGGAAAGGGACCGGGCATGACCAGGGCAGGGGGAGGGGGACACCAGGACCGGGGCACCGGGCCGGGCAAGGCCAGGGCACCTTGGAGAGACCAGGGACCAGGGCACCGGGGCCTCTAGACCATGTGGACCAGGGACACCATGTGGACCCCAGACCAGGGCCCGGGGCACCAGTGGAGGACCAGACCCCAGTTAGCCCCCAAGGGACCCGGCCCACCCGGGGTGGGCCCCAGAGCGGGAGATCAGCCCCGTTTAGTCCAGGGGGGGGAGGCAACGGGAGAAATTGGCAGGACCCAGGGGCCCTGCGGGCCCCCCAACCGCACCATTCCCCCACCAAGGGGCCATTTTCCTCAAAACCCAGGTCCCCCGGGCCAAAATAAATCCCAGCCAAAGGGTTGGGGGCCGCCGGGTTTCGGGGGTTAATTTAATGCCAAGACCATTCCATTTCCGGTCCAGGAGGGTTCCACACACCCGGTTCCAGTTTCGGTGGGTTGGTTCCAGTGGATTTGATTTTAAGGGGACCAGTCCCGGGGGTTTGGGGGGTGGGGGGTCCGGTTTGGCCCCAGCCCGGAGGTTGGTACCCCTTTTGGACTTCCGGGTCCCCAGGGGTTCGGTTAGTTTAGGGGGGCCTGGGGCCGGGTTTTCTGCCCATTCAGATTTTTAAAGCCCTTTTGTTTTTGTCCCACCCAGTCCTTTTTAGGGCCCATGATTTTTCCAAAACCCCTGTGCGCACCAGGGGGCCTTTTCCAGGCCTTTTTCCCCCCGGGTTGGGTCCCATCGTTGTTCCAGGGAGGGGACCCTGTTTCCAGACCAGGTTTTGGGGCCACGTGGCCCTTTTTCCAGCCCCCCGGACCATGGGCCGGGGGGCCGGCACCGGGTTCAGCCCAGACCCCTTGTCCATCCCGGGGGGACCAGTTCTTCCCAAAGGTTGGGGTCCATGAATCGTCCCACCGGTTCCCGGGGCCCCAGGCCGGGGACCAGCCCCCAATTTTTGGTTCCAGAGGGCACACCGTTCCAGCCGGGGAGGACCCGCCAGGGGGACCGGTGCACGGGGCCAGCCAGCGGCCCAGGTTCCCGGGTTGGAGACCAGTTTAGTTCCCTGCCAATAGCCAGATTTTCCCGGGGTTCCAGAGCCTGTGTTCCCCGCTGTTCCAGCCCTGACCGCCCCGGGTTTCTGGCTGTTTTGACCCGGTTCGCCCCCTTTCCGGGGTCCTCCGCCCGCCCCAAGGCCGGCCACCCCCGGCCCTATTGGCCCTTTTTCCCCCGGGGCCCACCCCGGGGTTTCCCTTCCGGCCCAGGGTTCTTAACCCTTTCCTCCGTTTTTCCCCCCCACCCACCCCTTGTTGGTTCCCCGGGGACGTTTGGTTCCGCCCCTTGAGGGCCCCCTTTTTGACCTTTTCCCGTGGTGTTCTGGCCAGTTCCGTTCTCCCGCCCCCTTGTTGGTTGTTTCCCCTGCACCGGCCCCAGCCCATTTCGCCCCCTTTTAATTTTCCCCATGGGGTTCCATCCCCGTTTCCCTTATATTTTTGGCCATCCCCTTGTTCTTCCCGGGTTTTTTCCTTTTCCCGTCTTTCCGTTTCCCTGTTCCGGCCCTGGGTTCTGCCCGGTGTTTGGGTTTTCTGTAAAATTTCTTGGGCGCCCTTCCGCCCGGGTTTCCTCCTCCATTGGCCCCTGCCTCGGGGTTTAGCCCCTGCGGTTCCAGCCCGGGTTTTATTTGATTTGTTCCGTTTTTCCGATGTTCATGTGCACTTCAGGGTCCAGGTCCTTGTGTCGTTCATCAAAGCGTCTCAGGCCCGAAGGCCCGGTGTGAACGAGACCGGAGAGCCCCAACACACACACCACGACACACAGCATGGTCTGTGACACACACACGTTATAATAAATTAGTGTTATAATTCAGATGTTGAAACAATTTATAATTGGGTTTAAAAACCCCTTTTTAGCGCTAAAAAACCATCAACAACCAAAAATTTAAGTTCCAGTTCACGCGAACAGTTCCTGAAGACGTGATGACGCAGTAATGACGCAGTAACAGCAACAATAGAGGATCACTCACCCTGTAGCTCAAAGTGATCTTTAGACTTCCTGATGACGTTCTGTTGTTTTAACGGACCCGGTGGTTACGCCAGAGGGAGTTCCCCTCTCTGATTGGTTGACTGGAGGACGGTTAATTATTAACCTTTTGCCCTGGGGGGCGATCACGAATTGAGCAAACCACAAAACCGGAAACAAAACCCAGAGACCAAAGGGGAAAAAACCCGGTAAGAAACCGGAAACGGCAGAAATGAGCTCTTTTTGTCCAAATTCTGAAACTTTGAAACATTAAAAAAGAAATTTCTTCATAAACTAAACTTTTGCTAAAGTGTTCTTATTTCTGGATTCAAGTAAATGTTCACCTAGACACATACTCGCCTTCAGATTAAAAGCAGCTGCCATCCACCTGTGTTTGTTTACATAAGTTTGAATATATATTTTGTCAATCTTTGTTTTACACACTAAATAAAAACACAAAGTCTGAGAGAACAAGAAGGAAGTTCTCTGCGGGAGGTCTCGTGTTTATTCTGCTCGACTTCTGTGTGAACCCGGGGAAATTTTTTGGGGGACCTGCCCCGGGGGTTTTTTTGGACCCCATTCCAGGTTTGAACCGAGGGCCCCGGGGGGGCCCCCGGGTTTAAAATTCCCCGGGGGGGTTTGTGGGGTTCTGACCGCCCCCTAAAGGGACCCCCAGGCAAAGGGGGACGACCCAAATCAGGCCCTGGGCAAACCGGGGGCCGGCCTAGTCGCCTTTTCCAAAACCGGCCCCAGGGGTTCCGGCTGAGGAGAGGATTGGAAAACCCCAGTTCCAGGGTTGGGCCCCCAAAGGGGGGGAATTTTCTGCTTTTTTATTTTAAAATTTAAAATTTAAATTGGGTATTTTGGGGTTTCACAAGAAAGGGTAAAATTAGTTTTTTCTCTTTCTTCCCTCTCCTCCCTCTCTTAAAATTGTTTCCCGTTTCCCCCTCTCCCCCTTTCTCTCCTCTCCTGGGGGTTGGCTGGGCGTCGGGAAGGGTGGGTTTTTAGAGCGGGAAGCCGGCCGTGGCCTCTTTCTGTTTTTTCCATGGGTTGGGGAATTTTTTTAGGGGGGTAAAGGGTTTCCGGTTTTTTGGGGGTTTTTTGGGGTTTTCGGGTGTTTCCGCTGGGGCCCACCGGGGTCCACCAAAAATTGTTTCCCGTTCCCCCGTTTCCTCCGAGGCCAGGAAAAGACCCTCTCCCGGCACGGGGGGTTGGCCCCCGGGATGGGAAAAAATCTTCGGGGTTTAAGCCCCGAAATGAAGGCCTTCTGATTTCCTGGATCGGTTTTAATAGGATTAGGACCCGGGGGGATTTTTTTCCTGCCGTTTCCACCCGCCCAAGAGTTTTTTCAAACGCCCTCCGTCTTCCCGGGGATAAAGTTTTTTCAGCGGGGGAGGGCACAAAGCGGTCTCCCGAGGGGGCCCCCCTCGCCGGGGTTTCGGGGGGGGCTCGGGTTTCCGTGGGGCCCGCCACGGGGGTTCCGCGTTTCACCCAGGTGGGGAACAAAGGTTGGTTTTGCCGCTGCCGGGGGGGCCCGCGGGGCTCCGGCGGGCGCCGCCCATTCCCAGGGGGCCCGGGTCCCCCCCGCCCCACCCGGGACCCCAGGGGGGGGAGAAGGGGGTGAGGGGGGGGCGGGCGGGGGGGGGTTTAAGGGGGGGGGCGGGCAGGGCAGGAACACTGTGGGGGGGTTTGGGAGGGTGGGGAAAAAGGGGGAAAAGGGGGAAAAAAAGGGTGGTGAGGGTGGGGATGAGGGTGAATCTGCCAAGAGCAGTGGGGTAGAGGCTGGGGGTGAGGTGGGAAGTGGGGAGGAGGAAGGAAAACAAGAAAAGAAGGGGAAAACAAAAAGATTTAAAAACAAAAGACACAGAGGTGGTGGTGGTGATGGTAACGGGCTTAGAGGTGGAAGTGGGAAGTGGGGAGAATAATGAGGAAAGTGAGAAAAGGAGGGAAGGAAAAAGAGGAGGACAATGGCAGGTGAGAAGCCCATTGAGGGTGAGACAGGGAGGTGGAGGAGGGCTGCAGGGGAGGAGGGGAGCAGGAGGATGGATGAGGAGGAAGCAGGAGGGAAGATCTCTCAGCCAGGTTAGACCAGATTTATGTTTTACACCATTTTAATATTTTTAAAATGTGCGGCATTAATTTCTGCTGTTTTATTGATCACTCTTTGGTTTTATGTTTTATTCAGAACTTTACCGGGAGCTTTATTAAGTATTTTGTGAATTCAGTTTTAACTTTAGCAGGAATTTTAGAGAGGTGTTGTTTTATTTTGGGGTTTTAAGGCTGAGGAAGAGTGATTTAATAATCTAGGCAGGTGGGACCGTGGTAAGGTAGAAATTAAGCTCCTTGTCAGCAGCACATCATCAATACTACAGAGACGCCACCCAGATTTGGCGAAGGACCTGAGACTGGAGATAGTGGACCTAGAAAGTCAAGGTTTAGTCTGACAGGAGATCGAGGACATATTGAAGTCCTCAGTAGTGCAAGCAGGCTCGCCACCTGTTCAAATTAAAGTATAAGGCGACTGGTCAGGTCTCCGATTCCCAGACCATCATGGAGATGGATACCGAAGCTTCTTCTTCGCCTGAGAAGAGGAGGGTAGGGCAGTGACGACCATCGCTGACGGACGGTGGTGCGCTGGTCAGGAGCCAAGCCAGATCCAAGCGAGCGTGGGTTTTACCTCCTATGCCACTGAGCAGGGAGGAGGGGGAGTCGACGGAGGGGGTCTGTGGGGAGCTGCCTCAGGTCTCGAGGAGACTAATGAGGAGCTCGACAGACCCATAACCCCCCAAAAGCTGAAAGCTGCCCTGCAGGAATGCAGGAGGCGCCCCAGGTCGCGGCCTCCCGCTGAATTTTACAAAAATACTGGGATGTCCTCGGAGGGACATCCTGGGGGGGCTTCAAGAGTCTGGCCTCTGGTTCCATGCCGATGTCCTGCCCGGGGGGCAGTGCTCCTACTGCCAAAAAAGGGAAAACCCCCAGGACATCGGTAACTGGCGCCCTGTGTCTCTGCTGTGTGTGGATTACAAGCTTCTGTCCAGGGTCCTGGCCTCCAGGCTGAGGGAGCTATGGAGCAGGTCCTCCATCGGGACCAGACCTACTGTGTGCCCGGCAGGTCCATGGTGGACAACGTCCACCTCATTCGGGGTTTTTGGGGGTCTCCAGCTCGTTGGGTATGGATACTGGTCTGATTTCTCTAGATCAGGAAAAGGCTTTTGACCGCGTTGAACACGGCTTCCTCTGGAAAGTTCTGGGGGAAATTTGGGTTCAGCGCTGGTTTTATAGCTAAGATCAAGGTGTTGTACAGTAATGTTGGGGTGTGCTGAAGATAAGCGGCAGGCTGTGTGCTCCTTTTAGAGTGAGTAGAGGGGGGCTGCAGGGCTGAGCTCTGTCCGGGATGCTCTCGCACTCTCCCTCAACCCCCCCTCATTAAAATACGCTCTAGCCTACATGGTTTGGTTTTACCTGGTTTTAGTAAAGGGAAAGATTTTATCGGCATATGCCCGCGTTGTTGTTTTATTAAGAATCAAAATGATGTAAACCTTTTAAATCAAATAGTACAGGGTTTTAGCACGGCATCATCAGCGGGGGGAACTGGAAGAAAAGCGAAGCCCTCGCTGTGGGGAGTGGCGTGGCGGCCTCGGTTCTTCCACAAAAGCTCATATGGAAAAAGGGCGGTTTTTAAAAATTTAGGAATATACCTGGGAAACCGAGCATGGTCCAGAAGAACTGGGAGGCGTCACAAAAAGATAGAGGAAACTTTCCAAGTGGAAGTGGCTGCTCCCCAGATGTCTTTTAAAGGTAGAGTACTGGTTTTAAACAATCTTATTGCATCCCAACTGTGGCACAGGTTGACCTGTTAGACCCTCCTCTGGGTTCTTAGCCAACATACAAAAAAGATGGTGGATTTCTTTTGGGAGGGTCTACACTGGGTGCCACAGGGGTGCTGTTTTTTCCAGAGAGGAGGGGGCAGGGCCTTGTCCACCTGGCCAGCCGGACGGCCACTTTTTGATTACAGTTTGTTCAGAAGTTTTTTAAAGAGTCCGGGGTTTTTTGTGTGGCGAGGCGTGGCCAGCTGCATCCTCAGGCGTGCTGACAACCTGGGGCTGGATACTGCTCTGTTTTAATAGACTCCAGCATTTTAAAATTTAAATGGGCTGCCTCCTTTTTTTCAGGGTGTTTTTAAGTCGTGGGCCCTTTTTTAAACACGAAGGTGCCCACAGTCTGACTCTCTGTTCTGGTTGTTGAGAGAACCATTAATTTTTAAGCAAAATGGACATTAGCAGCAGCGTCACCCCCGGACTAACGGGGCTGCTGCCAAAACCCTTTCCTGCAGCAGTTGGTGGATGCAGTGGGGCCGGCGCTGAGCGACCCCCCGGGCCCCGGGCTCCCTGCTGGGATGCATTCCGACCGGGTGGCGAGGCTCCTGGAGCTGTGGAGGCAGAGGCTGACCGGGTTGGAGAGCCTCCTCAACGACTACAGCCAGCAGAGAGCAGAGCCGGACCCTGCAGACCCCCTTTCCCCGACATCTCCCTCAGCCCGGGGCTAGGGGACTCACCGGGCCCCCGCTAAAAAGGAGGGCCCCCCAGAAACCTGCACACTGAACAAAGCAGACAACACGACTTTGTATTTTAACCTCGTGAAGAGCATCATCAGCTCCAGACTGTGCAACAGACCGCCCACTGTGTGGTCAAAAGACTTGGGCATGGAGGCCCTGGCCCGCAGTGGGGGTCCTATACAAGCCTCCCTAAAAAAAGGACCGCTGACCTCCAGTGGCGGATTTTTCCGGGGCTGTCGCGTCCAACGCTTTTATTTCGGTAATCAATCCCCCTGTCCTGAGCCAGTGCCCCCTTTTGTGACCTCCGGGGGACTATTTACCATGTTTTTAACGAGTGTAAGAGACTTTTGAGTTTCTTGCTCTTTTAACATTTGGTTTTTTGTCTTTTAATGTGGCTTTTTCAGAGAAGGTTTTATTCATGGGGGCTGCCTACAAAATAACAGGAAAAAAAAAAATGGCAGCTCCAAATTTTTTTTCGGGAAGCCCAAAAAGGCAATTTATTTAACAAAGGGAAATCCCGGGTGGAAAACAGAGAGGGCAGGAAGGGCCCGGGGAGTGTGGCTCTGTAACATCAGAGCCAGACACTGGCTGGAGTCCAGGTTTTATAACCACTGTGGAGACCTGGATGCTTTTAAACAACGCTGGTGTTTTAAAGGGGTTTTTTTGTTCTGTGGTGGAGGAGGAGCTGGGTTTGCACCACTTTTTATTAGGTAAAACATGTTTTTTTTTGTTTTAATGTTTTATTTTTGGTTTTTGGTGTTTTTTTTTTAAACAACCTAATTTTTTTATGAACAAAAATATAGATACAAAATATATATAATAAAATATGTTTTAGATACATATGTATAAAAATAAATTATAAAATAATTGTATATAGATACAAAATATTATAGATACATATTTTTATATAATTAAAATATATATACATACATATGTATATAAAAATATATATACATACATATTAAAAGGACTGTCTCAGAAAAAGAATTTGTGATAAAGTTGTTTATTTTTTGTAATGCAGTTAAAAAATATAAAAAATTAAAAGAATAAAAAGGGGCCCAAAATTTCAGTTGATTTGTAATGAATAGAATGCATGACATTTTTTTTTTTAAAAAACCATTCAAAAATTTGGGAATTTTCCAAACCAATTTTTAAAAAAATTTATAAAACAAAAACCAAACATTTATATAATACTTTTGTTTGATTTAAAGATTATAAATTTGTTTAAAAAAACCCTTAAATAGTTAATTTTAAAATTTTTTAAGGGTTTTAAAAAAGGGTTTTTTTTTTGAAAAATTTTAACGCAAAAAAGGAGAAAGACTTTTAATTTTCGTTGGGTTTTTTCTCCAGGAAGCTGCATTTTTTTTGGGGTTTTGGTTTAAAGAACCTCCAAAATTTTTTTCCCCCCCGATCGGTCCTGTCCCCAATACAAATATTTGCAAAGGGGGCTTTACTATTTGGGGCAAGAAGTGGATATGGAATTACTAAGAATGAAAATTAAATAATTGCTGTAATTTAAAAAAATTTACCGGGGGGAATCAAATTCTTTTATAAGAAAAGTTCCCCCTTTGTATTTTATTACTTTTTAGTCAGAAAATTTTATATATTGATTATTTATTTATAACCATATGTAACAAACTTATAAACATTTGAATTCAATTATTTAAAAAATACTTATGTTTAAAAAATTACATATTTAAGAAATTGTAAACATTATATGAAAAAATTTTTTAAAAACAAGGGAATAAAAATTAACAAAGGCCCTATGAAGGTAAAAACAAAAAAATATAAAACAAATATTTTAAAAATATATAAAAAATGTAATTAAATTTTAAAAAAAAAAGATATATAATACAAAAACCCCACTCTCTTTTTTGTTTTAAGGCCCAAAATTTTTTTCCTCTATAAAGGCAATGCCGGAATTTAGTATTTTTATGCCCTGGTTTGTTTCGGGTTTTTTGGCCCGGCAAAAATTTTGCACCCGGGGCCCAAATTTTTTTGGGGGCCCGGGGCCCAAACCCCCAAAAAAGGGGGCCCTTGGCCAAAAAATTTTTTTTGGGGTTTGCTTTTCCCCCGGGTTTTAATTTTTTGGAAAAAATTTGCTGAAAGAAAATGGCCCCAAACAAAATTGGTTTTTTTTAACCCTTACAATTAAATTTTTTATTTACAAAAAGATTGGGGAAAAATGGATTAAAAAAAAAAAAAATTCTAACCTGGGCGGGTGGCCCCGGAAAACAAAATTTTTTTGCCTTTTAAAAACCCGGGTTTTTTTCCCGGGCCAAAAAATTTTACTTTGGGGGAATAAGGTTTTGTTATTACAAGGGGGGTTGGGGTTTTTCCCCCGGGATTGAAAACCGGAAGGTTTTTTTGTCGGGGTGGAATTTTTTGATTTTGGGTGGTGTTTGGGTGGTTTTTCATAATTTTAAAAGGGGTTTTTTCCAATGTAAATTTTTGGGTGTTTGGGTTTTTGGGGGACCCTTTTTTGTTTTTGGGTCTGGGCAAAGGTAATAGAAAAGGCAAAATCCTTTTCCATAGCGGCAAATTTTATCCAATTGGCATTTTCAATAATTTCCCATGGGGGGGGGCCCCCGCTTTTCCCCAAAAACTCTCCCCCCCAAGGGCCAACGGGGCGCGGCGAAAGGAAGCCGCCAGAGGGGCCGCTGTTTTTTTGGACCCCCCCGCAAAGGTCAAAAGATTGATCTTTTAAAAGGAAAAAACCCCCAAAAAAAGAAAAACATTCCACTAAAAAATTGGTCCAAATTTCAAACCTGTTTGTTTTAATTTTTACCCGGAATTTTTGGACCCGGGGCCCTCTGGTTTTGCAGCGCAAAAACCCGGGGGCGTGGAGGAAACCGGGAAACCGTGGGGCCCGGGATTTTCCCCGGCGGAGGCACCTGGTTTTGAGGGGGGTTTAGGGGGGGGCAACCGTTTGGCCGTGGTATAAAGGGGAAATGGGGGAAAGGAAGGGGGGGCGGGGGAAATTTTCTTGTGGGCCCCAGAGAAAATTGGGAAAAACTCCCCAACACCCTTTTTGGGGCCGCCCTTTAAATTTCCCCAAGCGGCCCAAAAGGCTAGGGCCCCCCTGCTGCAACGGAAAACCTTTTTTTGGATTTTTCTTTGAAACCAAAAAGCGTTAGTAAACAAAAACTTTACCCCCGGGTTTTTTGAAACCAACAATTTTTGAGTTTTTTGTTTATTTTCTTTAAAACCCGTTTAGTTCAAAGGGTTTTAATTAACCCCCTTTAAGGCGGGGCCTTTTTAAAACACCAAAACAGCCCAGGGGGACAAACACTTTTTGGGCCCTCGAAAAAAATGGTGTTTTGGGGGATCCTTCTGGGGCAGAGGAAAAGGGGCACCGCCGGAAAAACCGGGCCCCCCGAGGGAGCCTGCGCAGGGGATGGAAAGGAGGGGGGCCCGGGACAATTTTGGGAAAAACCCTTTCCCGGGCAAAAGGGGGGTGAAAATTTCCCCAAAAACTAAAAAACCCCAAAATCAAAACAATTTTTTGGGGGTTAATAGCAAAATTTTAACTTAAAATTTTGAATTTGGGAAAAAAAAAAATGAGGCCAACCAAAAAGGGACTTTTTTTAAGGGAAAAGAGGGGGGGCCCCCCCCAGTTTTCCTTTATCCTTCACGTTGGGGAAAAAAACAATTAAAAAAGTACCCTTTTGATTTTTGGTTTTTGTTCAAAGTAGATCCACAAAAAAGACCCCCAAAGGTTTTTAAAGGAAACCCCTGTTGGAGGCTGGACCAAAAAGGGTGAGGGGGTGAATTTTGAGGGGAAGGGGGGGCGAGCTTTTCTTAGGGAATTTAAAAAATGCAACTTTTCAGTCAGTTTTCTTCCCTTGGTTGGGGGCTAGGTTCCCGCCCCCAACCTTAGGGGCCCGTAGGACACCCAAAAACCCGGGTTAAATTTTTGTTTTTGCTGTCCCTGGGTTTTGGGCCCCCTGTTAGGAGGCGGGTTCCCCCAAAAGAGGGTTTTTTAAAAGGCGGGGGTTCCGTTTGGTTATGAAAAACTTCCCGCCCGGCTTCCCCTTTTTTGCTGGTTCCGATGGGTTGTGGTGACTGTTTTTCCCGGGCCCAAAGGTTTAAAAAGTTTTCCCGGGGCACTGTCTGCTTTATTCTCCCGGGTTATGAAAAAATTGATTTTGAAGGGTTATTAAAACGCTTGGCGGCATTTTTTCCAAACTATGTTTTTGCCTTGGGCCCTTTTTTTCCACATTTTCATGGGCCGTAACACGGACCCCCCCCCCTGGCCCCCAAATTTGTGGAAAAGACCCCCCAGGGAAATCCCCAAAAGTCTGTGATAAAACAAAGAAAAATGTTTAAGGGGCTTTCAAGAAATTTTATCTCCTTTCCCCGGCCTCCCTTTTGCATCGACTTTGGGGCTTTTTCAGGATCCAACCGTTTTTGCAGGGTTTGGGAAAGAAAGAATTTTACTTCAGAAAAAAATTTAAAAAACCCCAGGTGGGCCCGCTTTGGTTACTTCTCACTACTGTTTTTTGCGGGGGTCGTTTTAACTTTTCCCAAGGGGGAAAACCACGTGTATGGGTTGAAAGTTCTGCCGGGTTAAAAGGGAGGTCGCGTTTGTGGTGACGGGGTAAAAAGGTCCTGACTCCCGCAGGGGTTTCCGGGTTCCTTTTACAGCTGATGTCTTTTAAGGGTTTTTAAAGGGCGTGGGCAAACTGTTTGAAGGTCTTGACGTTTTTATTTTGATGTCGCGGGGAAATTCCGTTTCAAAAGCGCGGTCCTGGGAAAAAACCCGCAAACCAACTTTCTCCAAAAGGGCTGTCGCTTTTCTTACTGTTGCAGGGTTGAAAACCCCCCTGCTTGACGTCTGGAGGCTCCCAAAACCTTTGATCGGTTTTAAGGACTGAAGGAAAAAAGGAGGGGGGGAACCAGGACTTACCAAAAAGCCACAGGGCATGGCCAAAATTTTCAACCATTTTCCCCCCCATAGGTAATCTGTTTCCTTTCTGTCCTCCCCCCGTCCTTTCCCCGGGCTTTCTCCCCGCTCTCCCCATTGGCGCAAGTCCAATGTCCTTGAGCAACACTGAACCCCTTCTTCCCCCTTCCCCGGGCCCCCCTTTTCCCCTTTCCCGGTTTGGGTTAAATCAAGGAAAAACCCCAGGTTTTGTGGATTTTATTTTATTTATTATTTATATAATATTAATATATAATACAAAAGTCTATTATTATGTAAAATATATAATAAATGTATTACATATAAAAGATATCAAAAAGTATAAAATATTAGGGCTTGGTAACGTTAATTATTTGGGAAAATTGAAAAAACGTTAAGATAAATATTTAATCAAATTAACTTTGTTTTTACTTCCGGTGTTCGTTGAATTTTTTAATAAACCATTTTTTTAAAGCGGGAATTTTGGTTTTAAAAAAACTGTTTCCCTTTTTTTTTAAAACAAATTTTTTCCCAGAAAATTTAAAAAAATTTATAAATTTTGAATATTTTTCCCCCGCCCCTTTGTTTTATAACAGAAAACAAACAAAAAGTGTGGTTTCCCGGGGAGGAAAAAAACGAAATTCAAGTGATTTTTTTAATCCCCGTTTTTTCTGTTTTTAAATTTTGGGGAAAAAACAACCAAAAACACTATTAAAAAAAAAAGGCCCCCCAATACAGGTTTATTTGAATGAATCCCGAAGCAGAAGAAAGGGAACCCGGGAAAAAAAAGCCCCTTAATAACTAATTTTCTGGAAGTTTGATTATAAACTTGGGGATTGGTCAAAATTAAAAAGCCTTTAAATAAATTTACATTTTTTTGTAAAATGATAAAATAAGTCAATTAAGTACATATTAATGCATAGTAAAACCCCTTTTCGTTCATTAAAATAAGGGCCCAAAGGGGTTAAAATACTTTTTTTTTTACTAATCTATTTTCAATTTTAAAAACAATTTATAAAACAATTTTTAAATACCTTGTCATTTTATAGGTAAAGTTTTGAAAAAAGTCTTGTTAAAGTTTGGTTTTTAAAAAATGAACTTTTAATAATTTTAAATTCATTAATAATTTAAAATGTTAAAATTTAAAAAATTAATATATATATATATACAAAATAACCGTTCAAAATTTTTGGGGGGGGGTTAAAACCAAAAAAAAAAGGGAAAAAATTTTTAATTTAAGGTTTAAAATTTAAATTAAACAAATAATTAAAAAATTGTTTGTGGAAAATGGGGCTAAACAAATGGGAAATTGGTTTTTTTTAAAAAAAAAATTTTTTTCCCAAAAAAAATAAGAGGAAAATTTTTATATAATCCAATTTCTAATGGACCTTGGTTTGCGGGTTAAAACCCCAAAAGGGTTAAAAAACCCTTGAAAACCCTTTTCAATTTGGGGTTTGAAGTGAAAATGTTTTTCCTTGATTTAAAAGCAAAAGGTTTTTTTGAGCTGTTATTTTTTTGGAGGTTTTTTGTGGGTTTGTGATTTTCAAAATCCCAAAAAAAAACCAAAGTGAAATTTTGGGGGATTTTGGTTTTTAGGGGAAATTTTAAGGTTTTATAGGGAAATTCAAAGAAAATAAAATTTCCTTTTTCCAAACGGGGTCAATTTGGAAAAACCCAAGGGGGTCAACCAAGCCCAAAAGAATGGGAAAAACCCCACAACCCCAGCCCAAAAAACCAAACAAAGTTCCCGGAGAAATAGGGGCCCCCACCAGGCCCTTTTAACTTGGGGTTTCTTTTTACCCTCGCCCTGTCACTTAGAAATGTCCTTATTTTTCAAGAAAAGCATTGTTTTTTTCATTGAAGATAACATTAAATCAATCAGAAATAGACTCTACATTGTTAATGTGGTAAATGACTATTCTAGTGGAAACGCCTGGTTTCTAATGAAATATCTCCAGAGGTGTATAGAGGCCCATTTCATCATCACTCCAGTGTTCTAATGGTACATTGTGTTATCGCCTTTAGAAGACTAATGGATGATTAGATAACCCTAGCAATTATGTTAGCACAGCTGAAAACTGTTTTGCTGATGAGAGAAGCTATAAACTGGCCTTCCTTTGAGCTCGTTGATTATCTGGAGCATCACATTTGTGGGTTCAATAAGACTTCAAATGGCCAGAAAATGAAGTTTCCTGTGAAACTCGCCAGTCTATTCTTGTTCTTAGAAATGAAGGCTATTCCATGCGTAGAAATTGCAAAGAAACTGAAAATGTCTCCAGCGGTGTGTACTACTCCCCTTCAGAGAACAGCACCAACGGGCTCTAACCAGAGCAGAAAGAGAAGTGGGAGGCCCTGCACAACTCAGCAAGAAGACAAGTACATTAGAGTCTCTAGTTTGAGAAATAGACGCTCACAGGTCCTCAACTGGCAGCTTTTTAAATGGTACCCGTGAAACGCCAGTGTCAACGCCGACAGTGAAGAGGCGACTTGGGATGCTGGCCTTCTAGGCAGAGTGGCAAAGAAAAGCCATATCTGAGACTGGCTAATCAAAAGAAAAGATTGGTATGGGCAAAAGAACACAGGCATTGGACAGAGGAAGATTGGGAAAGGTGTTCTGGACAGATGAATCCAAGTTTGAGGTGTTTGGATCACACAGAAGAACATTTGTGAGACGCAGAACAGGTGAACAGATGCTGAAGAGTGACTGACACCATCTGTCAAGCATGGTGGAGGTCATGTGATGGTCTGGGCTGCCGGTGCTGGGAAAGTGGGAGGTACCAGGTAAAAGGGATTTTAAATATGACTCTATCACTCCATTTGGCAACGCCATGCCATACCCTGTGGGCAGCGCTGATTGGAGCCAATGTCCTCCTCCAACAGGACAATGACCCAAAGCACACCTCCACATTGTGAAGAACCTTGAGGGAAGAAGCAGGCAGCTTGCTATCTGTAATGGAGTGGCCAGTCACCAGATCTCAACCATTGAGCTGTTGTGGGAGCAGCTTGACCGTATGGTCCTCAAGAAGTGCCCATCAAGCCAATCCAACTGGTGGCGGTGCTTCAGGAAGCGTGGGGTGACATGTCAACAGATTACCTCAACAAATTAACAGCTAGAATGCCAAAGGTCTGCAATGCTGTTGCTGCAAAAGGAGCATTATTTGACGAAAGCAAAGTTTGAAGAAAAAAATGAATACTTCAAATACAAATCATTATTTCTAACCTTGTCAATGTCTTGACTATATTTTCTATACATTTTGCAACTCATTTGATAAATAAAAGTGAGTTTTCATGGAAAACACAAAATTGTCTGGGTGACGCCAAACTTTTGAACGGTAGTGTATATATATATGTTATATATATATGTATATATACATGTATTTATGTATATATATATATGTGTCCACACATCACCCTCACAGGCCGGGGCCCCTCCCTCGTGGTCCACACCTGCGTCCCGTTCGGCCTGCAGCACCTGGAGGAGGACCGGGAGGCCGTGCAGCCAATCATCTTGAAGGAACTCAACGCGCTGCTTCCTGGTCTGCCTCAGCCAATCAGCATCAAGTGTCAGAAGTGGAGGTACTCCCAGGTGAGCGCTGAGAAATCCCACTGACCCCGAACGCCCCCAGTCCTCCCGCTGACCCCTCCGCCCTCCTGCAGGTGCTGACCCCGGCGCCGGGCTGCGCGGGTCACATGACCGTCCGCGCCCGGCCGCCGCTCGTCTGCGCCGGCGACTCCTTCGTCCACTCCAACGGGAGGGCCTCCCTGCAGGAAGTGACCTCACGGGAGGGCCTCGCTGCAGGAAGTGACCTCACGGGAGGGCCTCGCTGCAGGAAGTGACCTCACGGGAGGGCCTCGCTGCAGGAAGTGACCTCACGGGAGGGCCTCGCTGCAGGAAGTGACCTCACGGGAGGGCCTCGCTGCAGGAAGTGACCTCACGGGAGGGCCTCGCTGCAGGAAGTGACCTCACCTGAGGGCCTCGCTGCAGGAAGTGACCTCACGGGAGGGCCTCGCTGCAGGAAGTGACCTCACGGGAGGGCCTCGCTGCAGGAAGTGACCTCACGGGAGGGCCTCGCTGCAGGAAGTGACCTCACGGGAGGGCCTCGCTGCAGGAAGTGACCTCACCTGAGGGCCTCGCTGCAGGAAGTGACCTCACCTGAGGGCCTCGCTGCAGGAAGTGACCTCACCTGAGGGCCTCGCTGCAGGAAGTGACCTCACGGGAGCTCCTGCAGGAAGTGACCTCACCTGAGGGCCTCGCTGCAGGAAGTGACCTCACGAGAGGGCCTCGCTGCAGGAAGTGACCTCACCTGAGGGCCTCGCTGCAGGAAGTGACCTCACGGGAGGGCCTCGCTGCAGGAAGTGACCTCACCTGAGGGCCTCGCTGCAGGAAGTGACCTCACGGGAGGGCCTCGCTGCAGGAAGTGACCTCACGGGAGGGCCTCGCTGCAGGAAGTGACCTCACGGGAGGGCCTCGCTGCAGGAAGTGACCTCACCTGAGGGCCTCGCTGCAGGAAGTGACCTCACCTGAGGGCCTCGCTGCAGGAAGTGACCTCACCGGAGGGCCTTGCTGCAGCAAGTGACCTTACCTGAGGGCCTCGCTCACAGGAAGTGACCTCACCTGAGGGCCTCGCTGCAGGAAGTGACCTCACCTGAGGGCCTCGCTCACAGGAAGTGACCTTACCTGAGGGCCTCGCTGACAGGAAGTGACCTCACGGGAGGGCCTCGCTGACAGGAAGTGACCTCACCTGAGGGCCTCTCTGCAGGAAGTGACCTCACCGGAGGGCCTTGCTGCAGGAAGTGACCTTACCTGAGGGCCTCGCTCACAGGAAGTGACCTCACCTGAGGGCCTCGCTGCAGGAAGTGACCTCACCTGAGGGCCTCGCTCACAGGAAGTGACCTTACCTGAGGGCCTCGCTGACAGGAAGTGACCTCACGGGAGGGCCTCGCTGCAGGAAGTGACCTCACCTGAGGGCCTCGTCATTGATTGTATTTCAGGCTTTTTTTCTTCTGTGAATAAAAAGATTTAAAATGTAATCGGTCGACTTTGAACTGGAGTCTCAGGGCTCCGCCCCCTTGGTGGAGTCTCAGGGCTCCGCCCCCTTGGTGGAGATGGACTGACCCTAAAGAGGAGCGGTTTGAATAATGGAATAGGGCTATTGTTATCGAGACCAGTTTCACCTGTGTGTGTCTGTGAGTACCTGTGTCTGTGTGTGTGTGTGTGAGTGTGTGTCTGTGAGTGTGTGTGAGTGTGTGAGTGTGTGTATGTGAGTGTGTGTCTGTGAGTGTGTGTCTGTGTGAGTATGTGAGTGTGTGTGTGTGAGTGTGTGTCTGTGAGTGTGTGTCTGTGAGTGTGTGTCTGTGAGTGTGTGTCTGTGAGTGTGTGAGTGTGTGTCTGTGTGAGTGTATGTGAGTGTGTGTCTGTGAGTGTGTGTCTGAGTGTGTGTCTGAGTGTGTGTGAGTGTGTGTGTCTGAGTGTGTGTGTCTGTGAGTGTGTGTGAGTGTGTGTCTGTGAGTGTATGTGTGTCTGAGTGTGTGTGTCTGTGAGTGTGTGAGTGTGTGTCTGTGAGTGTGTGTCTGTGACTGTATGTGAGTGTGTGTCTGAGTGTGTGTCTGTGAGTGTGTGTATGTGAGTGTATGTGAGTGTGTGTCTGTGAGTGTGTGTCTGAGTGTGTCTGTGTGAGTGTGTCTGAGTGTGTGTCTGAGTGTGTGTGAGTGTGTGTGTCTGAGTGTGTGTCTGAGTGTGAGTGTGTGTCTGTGTGTGTCTGTGAGTGTGTGTCTGTGTGTCTGTGAGTGTGTGTCTGTGACTGTATGTGAGTGTGTGTCTGAGTGTGTGTCTGTGAGTGTGTGTCTGAGTGTGTGTGAGTGTGTGTCTGTGTGTGTGTGAGTGTGTGTCTGTGACTGTATGTGAGTGTGTGTCTGTGTGAGTGTGTGTCTGAGTGTGTGTGAGTGTGTGTCTGTGAGTGTGTGTCTGTTAGTGTATGTGAGTGTGTGTCTGTGAGTGTGTGTGTGTCTGTGTGAGTATGTGAGTGTGTGTGTCTGTGTGAGTGTGTGTCCGAGTGTGTGTCTGTGAGTGTGTCTGTGTGAGTGTATGAGTGTGAGTGTACTGTACGCCGCAACATTCGCACCCTCTGCCCCTCCTCCCTGGCCTCCTCTGTCCTATCTGCTCTCCCCTCAACTGACTGCTTCTCACTCATGCATCCTAACTCTGCCGCAGACACTCTCCTCTTCCCTGTCTTCATCTCTGATTCTCTTGTCCTTTTAAGACACGACCGGTCTGGTAATCCTCTCCTCTCCGTGGTTGTCGGACTCGTGCGCCGAGAGAGCTTTCACCTCTGGCGAGCGGCGGAAAGAAAATGGCTAAATCGAATCAAGCGGAAGACTTGCTCTTCTATCAATCTCCTCTCCTCTTCTCTTCCTCTATCTCTGCAGCCAAAAGCTCTTTCACCTGACCAAAATTCAGTCTTCCTTCTAACCCCAAAAACTTCTTTCTATCTTTTCCAACCTCCTTGATCCCCCTGTCCCCTCCTCCTTCCACCTTTTTGTTTGAGCCACTTTGTCGACTACTTTACAAACAAGATAGACGATATACGCCCTCCTTTACAAATCCATCTTCTATCACCTCACCAACACTAACTTCTTCATCCCCTCTTTCCTCTTCACCCCTTGTCTCCCAATCAAGTTCTTAGCTTGGTGACCTCCGCCTCACCGACCACCTGCCTTGACCTCGTCCTGCCTCCCATTCTCCAGGCTATTGCTCCTGACCTTCTGACCTTCCTCACCCATCTTATTAACAGCTCCCTCTCAACTGGCTGTTTCCTAACTCTCTGAAGGAGGCGAGAGTCAACCCTCCTGAAGAAACTCCACGCCGACCTGCTGAAGTCAGCAACTACAGACCGGTCTCTTCTTCCTTTCTCTCCAAAACTCTGGAGCGAGCTATCTTGAGCCAAGTGTCCTCCTATCTCCACACAGTAACAACCTTCTTGACCTCACCAGTCTGGATTCAAGGCCGCCACTGACAGAGACGGCCCTCCTTGCTGTCTCTGAGCAGCTTCACACTGCTAGAGCAGCCTCTCTCCTCTGTCCTTATCCTTCTCGACCTTCTGCAGCATTTGACACCGTGGAACCACCAGATCCTGATCTCTTCTCTTCAGGACCTGGGATCTCAGGCACTGCACTCGCCTTTTTCTCTTCCTACCTTAAAGACCGCACCTACCGGGTAACTTGGAGAGGATCTGTGTCTGATCCTTGTCCTCTCACTACTGGGGTTCCTCAAGGCTCCGCCCTGGGTCCCTCCTCTTCTCTCTGTATACAAATTCTCTCGGCTCTGTCATTCCTGCTCGCATGGCTTCCTCCTACCATAGCTATGCTGATGACACCAACTGATCTTCCTTCCACCGTCTCAAACACAGGTGGCGTATGCACTAATCTCTGCCTGTCTGACTGACATCTCTCAGTGGATGTCTGCTCACCACCTGAAGATCAACTCCTGACAAGATTGAGCTACTATTCCTTCCAGGGAAAGGCTCCCCACCCACCACCTGACTATCACCTCAACAGCTCTGTGTTGGCCCCCACCCGACTGCCAGGAACCCGGGTGACACTGACAGTCAACTCTCCTGACGGCCAACATCGCCAACGACGCTGCTCCTGTAGGTACATGCTGCACAACATCAGAGAATACGCCCTCTTCTTACTCAGAAGGCGGCGCAGGTTCTGATCCAGGCTCTGGTCATTTCACGCCTCGACTACTGCAACTCCCTCCTGGCTGGTCTACCTGCAAGGCCATCCGACCCCGCAGCTCATCCAGAATGCAGCAGCTCGACTGGTCTTCAGCCTCCCGCAATTACCCACACCACTCCGCCTCCTCCGCCTTCCACTGGTTACCGTGGCTGCCGCATCCGCTTCAAAACACTGGTCCTGGCGATCGTGCTCTAGACGGATCGGGCCCGCCTCACATCCGGGATATGGTCACACCGCACACCCCGCACGTCAGCCCGGCCGCCAACAGCCAACCGCCTTGTGCCTCCTGCACCTCGAGCTCATCACTCTACATCCAGACTGTTTGCTGTCCTGGCTCCTCAGTGGTGGAACGAGCTCCCACTGACATCAGGACAGCAGAAAGTCTCACATCTTCCGTCGGAGACTGAAAACACACCTTTTCCGACTATATCTGGATTAAAACACAGATTAGCACTTCAGTGGCATTTAGATAGCACTTACTTATGGTACTTTTGTAGTTCGACTATGTTGAGGAAAATGTTACTTCCTGTATTCTTGTTGTTCTTAGTTTGTACTCTAGGTTGAAATGCACTTATTGTAAGTCGCTTTGGATAAAAAGCGGCTCTGCAAATGACATGTAATGTAATGTACGAGTGTGTGTCTGAGGTGTGTGAGTGTGTGTGTCTGAGTGTGTGTGAGTGTGTGTGTCTGAGTGTGTGTGTCTGAGTGTGTGTGAGTGTGTAAATGTGAGGTGTGTGTCGGAGGTGTGAGTGTGTGTGTGTCTGTGAGTGTGTCTGTGAGTGAGGTGTCTGAGAGTGTGTGTCTGTGTGAGTGTGTCTGTGTGTGAGGTGTCTGTGAGTGTGTGTCTGTGAGTGTGTCAGTGTCTGTGAGTGTGTGAGTGTCTGTGAGTGTGTCTGAGTGTGTGTCTGTGAGTGTCTGAGAGTGTGTGTCTGTGAGTGTGTGAGTGTGTGTCTGTGAATGTGTGTCTGTGAGTGTGTCTGAGTGTGTCTGAGTGTGTGTCTGTGAGTGTCTGTGAGTGTGTGTGTGAGTGTGTCTGTGTGTGTCTGTGAATGTGTGTCTGTGAGTGTCTGTGAGTGTGTCTGAGAGTGTGTGTCTGTGAGTGTCTGAGCAGTGTTCGTGTGTGTGTGGCTGTAACGTGTGTCTGGAGCGTGAGTGTCTGTGAGTGTGTGTGAGGAGTGAGTGTCTGTAGAGTGGTGTCTGTGAGGCGTGAGTGTAAGTGAGTGTTCGTGATCGTGAGTTCAGGAGTGTGTGTCTGTGTGAGAGGAGGTGTGTCTGAGAGTGTGTGTCTGTGAGCAGGTTGTGGTAATGAGTGTATGTGAGTGTGGTCTGTGAGTGAGCAGTGTGAGTGTGGTGTGTGTCTGTGAGTGTATGTGGAGTGTGTCAGTGAGGTGTGTGAGTGTGTGTCTGAGCAGTGTGTGTGAGTGTGGCGGTGAGCAGTGTGTCTGAGTGTGTGAGGTGTGGCAGCAGTGTGTGAGATAGAGGTGTCTGTAGTGTGTGCACCAGGCAGTGTGGTGTCTGTGAGTGCAGTGAGTGAGGCAGTCTGTGTCAGGAGGTAAAAGGAGTGTGTGTGTCAGAGTGTGGAGCAGGTGTGAGTGGTGAGTGTCTAGTGTGTGTCCAGTGTGTCAGAGTGTGTATTGAGGTGTGAGTGTGTCAGTGAGCAGGTGTGTCAGTGGTCTGCAGTGTGTCTGAGTGTATGTGTGTCTGTGTGAGTGTGTGTGAGGTGAGCGTGTCTGTGAGCATGTGTGTGTGTCTGAGCATGTCTGAGAGTATCTGAGTGTGTCTGTGTCTGTGAGGAGTGTGTCTGTAGTGTGTGTCTGACCTATTTCTCCTCGCCCATTCTCCAGTTAAGAGAAGTGCTGCTGCATTGCAAACACACCCTCGGACTTCTGGGAGTTCTAGTTCTCAAAACAAGAATCCTGAAGAACCACAACAGATGTTTATAAATAGTTTAATCACCGTTACAGTGTTTGTTTATAAAACAAGAAACGTCAAATGTTTTCCACTGTTTGACAAATAAAAACTAATTCAACAGAAACTCAAGACACGCTTTCAGAGCAGGGCCAGCATCGAACGAGAAGGCTGCTGCGCAAGTCACCTGATCTCATCTGTCAGGGGAAATCTCGCTCAGAGAAGTCTCAGTAAGAAGTCTCGCTCAAAGAGAAGTCGCTCAGTAAGAAGTCTCTCAGTAAGAAGTCTCGCTCAAAGAGAAGTCGCTCAGTAAGAAGTCTCGCTCAAAGAGAAGTCTCTCAGTAAGAAGTCTCGCTCAAAGAGAAGTCTCTCAGTAAGAAGTCTCGCTCAAAGAGAAGTCTCTCAGTAAGAAGTCTCGCTCAGAGAAGTCTCAGTAAGAAGTCTCGCTCAAAGAGAAGTCTCTCAGTAAGAAGTCTCGCTCAAAGAGAAGTCTCTCAGTAAGAAGTCTCGCTCAGAGAAGTCTCAGTAAGAAGTCTCGCTCAAAGAGAAGTCTCTCAGTAAGAAGTCTCTCAGTAAGAAGTCTCGCTCAAAGAGAAGTTCCTTTCAGTGAGAAGTCTCGCTCAGAAATAAATCTCACGAGTCTCGCTTTAAAAGAGAAGCCTTGTTTCAAGAAGTTTGGTTTAAAGAGAAGTCTTGCTCAAAGAGAAGTGAGTTTCCTGGAGCCTGTACATCACGGCCTGTTGACTGCAGCTCTCTCCTTCAATACTGGACCCATTTTAAATCGACCAGTTACCTTCAAATAAGGTTTGAAATCTCTAAACAGTCAAAATCCCAACGTTCTCCAAACCCCGCCCCCAACTGTAATCATATCTAGTTAGCTTAAGCTCACCTGTTAGCATGACCCGTTAGCATGAGCTTGTTAGCTCGCTACAGAGGATCTTAGAAATGAGGAGACAACATTTTATTATTTTATCTGAAATCAAGGACAAAAATACTTTGAATTATGATTCTGTAAAACATGACAACTAATGGACTGCTAAGCCCACATATTATATATATACACACACCTATATATATAATATATACACGTATATACATTTAATATATATATAAATAGACATATTTATCATCAAATGACAAATTGAAGAATGAATGTCTTCATCACCAGAACACAGAGCTGTGACCGACCCGTGAGGCAGGAAGACAGAACGTGAACCTGCAACCCCAGAACCAGACACAGAGTCCAGCTTCATGGGGAGATGAGAACAGAAAAGAGTTGAAGTGTCCAACAACACTCAACGAGGGATTATCCACCGAGTAGAAGTACGATGTTGACGGTCCAGTTCATTCAGACCACTGGTCCGCGCGTCGAGCTTTAACCATCAAGCGGTGGAAGGACACAGAAGTGGAGCCCTGAGACCGCCAGAGGAGCTCCTGCTACTACCAGAACCCTTCAGCGCCTCCACCCCGATGGGCCCTGAACCCATGGTTGGGAAACTGAGCTCAAGCCTCAAAGGGGGGGCGTAACAAACGGACTTTGAACCTGACACGAGTCCACCGGGCGTACGCACCGATATTCAGGCTGTAAGAAAGTGCAAACCCCGTCCGGCCGGCATGCCCAGGATGTGAAAATCAAGCGCTCTGAAGCCGTGGAGGTCTGCAGAGGTCACAAGGTCACGCTGTGGTTCAACTAAATACTCCTTCTGGACCTGGAGGATCTGATCGGAGGGCTGAAGAGAACCGGAGACTGGTCCAGACCAGCACCCAGACTGGGCTCACTCTGGTCCAGACCAGCACCCAGACTGGGCTCACTCTGGTCCAGACCAGCACCCAGACTGGGCTCACTCTGGTCCAGACCAGCACCCAGACTGGGCTCACTCTGGTCCAGACCAGCACCCAGACTGGGCTCACTCTGGTCCAGACCAGCACCCAGACTGGGCCGGTCCAGACCAGCACCCAGACTGGCCTCACTCTGGTCCAGACCAGCACCCAGACTGGGCTCACTCTGGTCCAGACCAGCACCCAGACTGGGCTCACTCTGGTCCAGACCAGCACCCAGACTGGGCTCACTCTGGTCCAGACCAGCACCCAGACTGGGCTCACTCTGGTCCAGACCAGCACAGAGACAAGTACGTTCTCTAATAGTTTCCCATGACAAGAACACTAAAGCATTTAGTTTGGAGCCTAGATCAGTCTGAACCGGCTCCAACTGGCTCAGACCAGTTCAGACTGGTCCTCTCCATCTCAGGCTGACTGGTCCAAGGCGGATCAGAACCCTTCATTTCATCTGGTGAACAGAACTCTGGTCTTCAACAACCCTCCTGATGATGAAGTTGTTTTATTCCTAAAACTTTTGAATAAAAAGATGGCGGCACAGAGAGAAGAGACGCGTGAAGGGTGGAGATGAAGGGTGGAGGACTCGGGTTACGACGACTCCTCGTCTCCTCGTCTCCTAGTTCATATTCAGGTTCGACTCCTCGGTGTATTTTAGTCTCCAGTCCGTCCACTCAATCCGGCTCATTGTCCATTTGCCTTTGGCCCCGCCCACACATCTGGCCCCGCCCACACATATGGCCCCGCCCTACTCACCGCCGAGTCATGTGATTGTCCAGCTGTGCATCCAGCAGAAGATCTTGGTGGATGGGGGTCTTATACACCGACCTGAGCTCTTTGAGACCCTCAGGCCCGTTGGTTATAGTCCCCGTTAGCTAGCGGAGCCGGTCTCAGTCTGGTTATAGTCCCCGTTAGCTAGCGGAGCCGGTCTCAGTCTGGTTATAGTCCCCGTTAGCTAGCGGAGCCGGTCTCAGTCTGGGGTTCATGAGTCAACAGACTGAATATATACATCGGTGTATGCGTGTGTCCGTCTGGGTCAGACTTTAGTGATCTGGTTCTGGTGGTCGTCTTCGAACGGCTCGTTCTCCGGGTCGGAGTCCGTGGTGTCGGAGTAGCGGTAGTGGTCCGGCTCGTTGTCGCTGACGTCCGGCGTCACCGACAACGACGTGCTGCTGGCGTCAGAGTTCGCTGCTTCCTCCACCGTCTTGGAGAAATACAGCTTCACCTGGAACCAGAACCAGGAGCTCACTGATCCGGATCGGGTTAGATCCTGCTCTCTATCAATAAAGAACTACCAGTCAGTCTGGTCCGGAAGAAGAACCTGGTCCACCAGGTCTTAGTCTGGTCCGGAAGAAGAACCTGGTCCACCAGGTCTTAGTCTGGTCCGGAAGAAGAACCTGGTCCAGCAGGTCTAAGGCTGGTCCAGGAGGTCTTACGGACCAGACTAAGACCTGGTCCAGGAGGTCTTACGGACCAGACTAAGACCTGGTCCAGGAGGTCTTACGGACCAGACTAAGACCTGGTCCAGGAGGTCTTACGGACCAGCCTTAGACCTGGTCCAGGAGGTCTTACGGACCAGACTAAGACCTGGTCCAGGAGGTCTTACGGACCAGACTAAGACCTGGTCCAGGAGGTCTTACGGACCAGCCTAAGACCTGGTCCAGGACGTCTTACGGACCAGCCTTAGACCTGGTCCAGGAGGTCTTACGGACCAGACTAAGACCTGGTCCAGGAGGTCTTACGGACCAGACTAAGACCTGGTCCAGGAGGTCTTACGGACCAGCCTTAGACCTGGTCCAGGAGGTCTTACGGACCAGACTAAGACCTGGTCCAGGAGGTCTTACGGACCAGCCTTAGACCTGGTCCAGGAGGTCTTACGGACCAGCCTTAGACCTGGTCCAGGAGGTCTTACGGACCAGACTAAGACCTGGTCCAGGAGGTCTTACCTTGAAGTTGGGGGAGAAGTTCCTGTTGGCCTTGTCTTTGTTGGCCTTGTCCAGGTGGGTCTTGGTCAGCGTGAGGACCAGGTAGTCCCTGTCGGTGGTCTCCCCCGCCATCATCATCATCATCACCAGCCCCGGGGGGTTCTGGTCCCTGCCGTTCTCCAGGTGGTCCAGGTCCTCGTCCGGGCCCGGGATGAAGAAGGTGTTGACCCAGAAGTGGAACATCTTCTCCTGCAGGGACAGAGTCTGATTACTGGAGCTGCTGCTGCCCCCCCCCCCCCAGGGGGTCTGGTCCTGAGGAAGACCTCCTCACCTTCTTCATCATCTTGTTCTGCTTGTGGAAGAACTCCACCTTGATGTCCCCGCAGACAGGAAGTGGCTGAGGGAACTCGAACAGCATCAGCTTGTCCTTCCCACCAGGTGGGCGGAGCTTTGTGCTTCACCTTGTGTATCTTCAACTGAGGGTCTGCACACACACACACACACACACACACACACACACACACACACACACACACACACACACACACACACACACACACACACACACACACACACACACACACACACACACACACACACACACACACACACACACACACACACACACACAGTTCACTACACACACACACATGTTAGTTCATCACACACACACACACAGGTTCATCACACACACACACACACACACACACACACAGGTTCATCACACACACACACACACACACACACACACACAGGTTCATCACACACACACACAGGTTCATCACACACACACACAGGTTCATCACACACACACATGTTATTCATCACACACACACAGGTTCATCACACACACAGGTTCATCACACACACAGGTTCATCACACACACACACACAGGTTCATCACACACACAGGTTCATCACACACAGGTTCATCACACACACACACATGTTAGTTCATCACACACACACACACAGGTTCATCACACACACACATGTTAGTTCATCACACACACACACGTTAGTTCATCACACACACACATGTTAGTTCATCACACACACACACACATGTTCATCACACACACACACATGTTCAGTTCACACACACACAGGTTCATCACACACACACACATGTTAGTTCATCACACACACACATGTTAGTTCATCACACACACACACACACAGGTTCATCACACACACACAGGTTCATCACACACACACACACAGGTTCATCACACACACACATGTTAGTTCATCACACACACACAGGTTCATCACACACACACACAGGTTCATCACACACACACACACACACACACAGGTTCATCACACACACACACACACACAGGTTCATCACACACACACACAGGTTCATCACACACACACACATGTTAGTTCATCACACACACACACACACAGTTCACACACACACACACAGGTTCATCACACACACACACATGTTAGTTCATCACACACACACATGTTAGTTCATCACACACACACACACACACACACAGGTTCATCACACACACACACACACACACACACAGGTTCATCACACACACACACACACACAGGTTCATCACACACACAGGTTCATCACACACACACAGGTTCATCACACACACACACACACAGGTTCATCACACACACAGGTTCATCACACACACACACACACAGGTTCATCACACACACACAGGTTCATCACACACACACACAGGTTCATCACACACACAGGTTCATCACACACACACACACAGGTTCATCACACACACACACAGGTTCATCACACACACACACACACACACACACAGGTTCATCACACACACACACACACAGGTTCATCACACACACACACACACAGGTTCATCACACACACACAGGTTCATCACACACACACACACAGGTTCATCACACACACACACAGGTTCATCACACACACACACACACACACACACACACATGTTAGTTCATCACACACACACATGTTAGTTCATCACACACACACACATGTTAGTTCATCACACACACACACATGTTAGTTCATCACACACACACATGTTAGTTCATCACACACACACATGTTAGTTCATCACACACACACATGTTAGTTCATCACACACACACACACAGGTTCATCACACACACACACACACACACACAGGTTCATCACACACACACACAGGTTCATCACACACACACACACACAGGTTCATCACACACACACACAGGTTCATCACACACACACACACACACACACACAGGTTCATCACACACACACACACACACAGGTTCATCACACACACACATGTTAGTTCATCACACACACACATGTTAGTTCATCACACACACACACACAGGTTCATCACACACACACACAGGTTAGTTCACACACACACACACACAGGTTCATCACACACACACACAGGTTCATCACACACACACATGTTAGTTCATCACACACACACGTTAGTTCATCACACACACAGGTTCATCACACACACACATGTTAGTTCATCACACACACACACACACACACACACACACACACACACACAGGTTCATCACACACACACAGGTTCATCACACACACAGGTTCATCACACACACACACACACACAGGTTCATCACACACACACACAGGTTCATCACACACACACATGTTAGTTCATCACACACACACACACACAGGTTCATCACACACACACACACACACAGGTTCATCACACACACACACAGGTTCATCACACACACACACACACACACACACACACACACACACACACACACACAGGTTCATCACACACACAGGTTCATCACACACAGGTTCATCACACACACACACACAGGTTCATCACACACACAGGTTCATCACACACACACAGGTTCATCACACACACACAGGTTCATCACACACACACATGTTAGTTCATCACACACACACATGTTAGTTCATCACACACACACACACGTTAGTTCATCACACACACACACATGTTAGTTCATCACACACACACATGTTAGTTCATCACACACACATGTTAGTTCATCACACACACACACACACACACACACACACACACACACAGGTTCATCACACACACACACACACAGGTTCATCACACACACACACAGGTTCATCACACACACACAGGTTCATCACACACACACACACACAGGTTCATCACACACACACACACAGGTTCATCACACACACACACACACAGGTTCATCACACACACACACAGGTTCATCACACACACACACACACACACACACACAGGTTCATCACACACACAGGTTCATCACACACACACAGGTTCATCACACACACACACACGCACACACACGCACACACAGGTTCATCACACACACACATGTTAGTTCATCACACACACACAGTTCATCACACACACAGGTTCATCAGACACACATGTTAGTTCATCACACACACACACACACACACACACAGGTTCATCACACACACACACACACAGGTTCATCACACACACACACACACACACACACACACAGGTTCATCACACACACACACAGGTTCATCACACACACACACAGGTTCATCACACACACACACACAGGTTCATCACACACACACACACACACACACACACACACACACAGGTTCATCACACACACACACACACACACACAGGTTCATCACACACACACACACACACACACAGGTTCATCACACACACACACAGGTTCATCACACACACACACACAGGTTCATCACACACACACACACAGGTTCATCACACACACACACACAGGTTCATCACACACACACATGTTAGTTCATCACACACACACACATTAGTTCATCACACACACACACACGCAGGTTCATCACACACACACACATGTTAGTTCATCACACACACACAGGTTCATCACACACACACACACACACAGGTTCATCACACACACACACACACACACACAGGTTCATCACACACACACACACACACAGGTTCATCACACACACAGGTTCATCACACACACACACACACACACACACAGGTTCATCACACACACACACAGGTTCATCACACACACAGGTTCATCACACACACACACACACAGGTTCATCACACACACACACACAGGTTCATCACACACACACACAGGTTCATCACACACACACACAGGTTCATCACACACACACAGGTTCATCACACACACACACAGGTTCATCACACACACACAGGTTCATCACACACACACACACAGGTTCATCACACACACACACACAGGTTCATCACACACACACACGTTAGTTCATCACACACACACATGTTAGTTCATCACACACACACACGTTAGTTCATCACACACACACACACACGTTAGTTCATCACACACACACATGTTAGTTCATCACACACACACACACGTTAGTTCATCACACACACACATGTTAGTTCATCACACACACACACACACACATGTTAGTTCATCACACACACACAGGTTCATCACACACACATGTTAGTTCACACACACACACAGGTTCATCACACACACACACATGTTAGTTCATCACACACACACACGTTAGTTCATCACACACACACATGTTAGTTCATCACACACACACATGTTAGTTCATCACACACACACACATGTTAGTTCATCACACACACACACACACACACACACATGTTAGTTCACACACACACATGTTAGTTCATCACACACACACACACGTTAGTTCATCACACACACACATGTTAGTTCATCACACACACACACATGTTAGTTCATCACACACACACATTAGTTCATCACACACACACACGTTAGTTCATCACACACACACACATGTTAGTTCATCACACACACACACACACACACACATGTTAGTTCATCACACACACACATGTTAGTTCACACACACACACACACTAGTTCACACACACACACACACAGGTTCATCACACACACAGGTTCATCACACACACACACACACACACACACACACACACACACACATCACACACACACATGTTAGTTCATCACACACACACACATGTTAGTTCATCACACACACATGTTAGTTCATCACACACACACACACGTTAGTTCATCACACACACACACACAGGTTCATCACACACACACACAGTTAGTTCATCACACACACACACACACACACACACATCACACACACACACACATGTTAGTTCATCACACACACACACATGTTAGTTCATCACACACACACATGTTAGTTCATCACACACACACAT